>NW_015542351.1:1814777-1825268 GCF_001515605.1 Sinocyclocheilus anshuiensis
ATGTATACATTTTATTATACACACTTAAAAACTGACACATACAAACATTTTTTTATTATTTATAATTATTTTTGTATAAATGTGTAAATGTTTTGTTTGCAATTAAGATTGCATTTTAATGTTTTTTTTTTTCATTTTTTCATTTAAAATGAATGTTTAAACTTTAAATATTTTTAAATATTTTTATTCACATTTTTTTTTAATGTGTATAGGCTATACATAAAGTAAAATATTTTATTTAATTTTTTATGAAAGCATTGTTTAATGTACACAATTTTTTTAGCATTTATTTATATAAAGATATTAAATTGATATTTCAATATTTACATTTCTAAATAAAGATATATACATTTATATAAAGATATTTAGTTTCTCACACACACACACACACACATATGATTTTTTTTTTTAACTCATATTTTTTTTAAACCATCTTAACTGCCGTATTCACCACTTACAAATCACTTACAAAAATTCACCACTAAAAATAGCAGTCTGGACATTCTTCAAAAACTCTTCTTTTGCATTCTATGAAAAGTTACATGAAAATGTTCAGTTTTGGGTGAAGCGTTCCTTTAATTCTTGTGCATCTGTGACTGTCCAGGTCTCATTCTAGTGTTAAAACACAGGAACTCATATTGCAAACAGAAAAGAAGAGACGTCTATTACAAAGACTGTCTCTCTGAGGGCCATCACAAAACATTCACACAGCCTTAACTTCAGAAATCTATTTAAAAGTAATGGAAAGACCATTCAGATCAAAATCCAGCAGTCTAACTTACATTACTTACAAACTTACAACAATTACTTAAAATCTTTAACAGCTCTGCATGCAAATTTCCCACACCAATGTGTAATAAAGATACTACATTTCTAGGCATGGTAAAGTCATTAACCTCACACCTACAGTATAAGTTCTTTGTTACTTATATTAGAAATTCACAGATGTGAATACAGTGAGAGCTAGAGTTTTCTTTTTAAGTTACATAACAAACATACTTTGAGACGGAGCACTTATGTAAGTCATCTTTATGAGGGGTTATGTAGGCTTTGTTTCAGCACTGAAACGGTTAACCGTGCCGCAAACGGCTGAATTCCCCTCCCACCAGGGCTTATTTACATATGAGGCATTTGGCGGGAAATCCTCCTTTCTCTGCTGTCTTTGTGCCAAAGCCCCTCCCTCATGGCGGGATCTGATGGCGGGAAAGCGAGCGCGCTAAACTGCAGCTAGAGTGCAGCAGACCGGCTCTGGCCACGCCCATGCCTGTCTCCCTCGGCAACCGGTGGCCAACGGCCCCACCGTACCCAGGCAACCAGTGAAAACATTCGGCCTTGATCTAGAAACACACAGGCACTAACATACACGGCTTGAGGAAGGAGATAGTGTTGAACAAACACACCCATATAAAGACTCATATACAGTAGACAACAATGCCACGCATATCAGAGACACACACACAGCGCTGTAGGGGTTAAAGGGAAATGGTTAACGTCCACATTGTTCTGTCCCTGAATTTGGCGCGAAATAGCCTGAAAAATGAAAGGTTATTTTAAATGAGAGGAGGAGAACAAGACAGGACACAAAAGAGACTGCAGAGCTGTTAAGACAGACGCTACACACACACACACACACACACACACACGTAATACACCAAGTGCCTTTTACTGCATATTGACCCATATATTGACAAAACTAAACAGACGGTGAGGAAAAACTGTTCAGGTAAACAAAGACACAGAACAAACTGTGATATCTTCAATCCCAATGCTGTGAAAAACGGTTTTCCCTCAACTATTTCTTCATCTGCGCAGCTGAGAGCTTTTTGGTGGGATTTTTGCCGGCTTGAGTCTGTGCGCGCGCGCGCATAGAGTTTTTCATAAACGAGTCATTCCAGTTATGCAGTGCCATTTGAGCTGTGTAACTTATTAAAAATGTGGATGTGTTGTAATGTAAGGAAGTGCTTCTATAAAATGGTACTTTCAGAAATATGATCTGGTCAAGCTCAGACTTTAATTATATCATATTTACACAATAGCATGAAAGCGGCTGGAGTTAGTGTGGCATTGACAGTTAGCTTACGTAAGGCTGTCAACATTAAGGTAATTTTGATATCAACACTATCATTGGCCTTGGCTTTCATAAGTATTTTTCTCAAAATTTTTCATTTAAGAGTTTGATTAAAAGCATTTTTTTTTTTTAATTAGACCAAAATGGTTTTAATAAGTAACTACAATCCAATGAAGCAATGAGAATGACAATCGTATTTAAAGTAATGGAGAAACAAAACAATTGATTTAAATGTTACAGATATGAAAACAATATATTTAAATTTATTGCAAAATTTGTGTACATGTAGGATATGTGATTGTAGGGAGATTGCGCAGTGCTTCATGGGAGTGGGTGGTGCTGCTAAAGAGTTGATTGGTGGAGATTCTCTGCACAATCACTGGCAATAGTTTTTTACGAGGTATTCGGCCGTTAAACATGATTGTTTAAAAAAGAGGTTAATAATGTGAGCTGATGGGTTCAACTATAGAATATATCATTGGTTACAACCTTGTAGCTCACAGTCTGTCTGTGTTGAAAGGTTTATAAATTATCATTTAAAATTGATTCCCCTATGGAAGAAATAAATGGAATTTTTACTACCAGAACCTGACTGTTGCACTCTATACTTACTGATGTTTGCGCTGTGATGTCACTTCCTGGAGGATGATGACATGATGTAGTACTTGGCTTTTGTTAACAGGATTTTACAAAAGGCAAACATGATGGAAAGTGATTTGAGAACACAGGAATTAGATAAAAAAGAAAAGAAAAGAAAAGAAAAGAAAAGAAAACACACACACACACACACACACACACACAAACAAACGATCTAGAATATTTGTAAAAAAAGGATATTTCACCCAAAAATGAAAATTCGGTCACATTTCAGACCCGTTCATGCCAAAGAAAATAACTGTAACGCTAAAGATATAGATAGACCTTATGCATCAGAGAAACAAGTGCACAGCCATCTTTAGAAGTTTGTCTTTGAACTTCCGTTTTTGCAGTAGCTCTATACACTCTTAAAAATAAAGGTGCTTCAAAAGGTTCTTCAAGTGATGCCATAGAAGAACCATTTTTGGTTCCACAAAGAACCATTCAGTCAAAGGTTCTTTAAAGAACAATCTCTTTCTTACCTTTTTATAATCTGAAGAACCTTCTTTCGCCACAAAGAACCTTTTGTGAAACAGAAAGGTTCTTCAGATGTTAAAGGTTCTTTATTGAACCATTTAGACAAAAAGGTTCTTCTATGGCATCGTGAAGCACCTTTATTTTTAAGAGTGTAGCATAACTGTTGAAGAGTAATTAGCTGATGAAGTGGATTTACTTACTGTGGAGTTTAAAATTATCATGAACATTATAATGTTCGAAGCGGATGTCAAAACAAATAGCAGTAGACTGGGAAGATTTTAAAACGAGATGTTCATTCATAAATTCATATGACCTTCCCTTCACGCTGTGGAAATACAAACGGAACACAGAAGACAATGAGTACGGCGCTGAAAGGGGGCGGAGATACATAAGGTCTATAGAAGTGGATTTACTTACTGTGGAGTTTAAAATTATCATGAACATTGTAATGTTCGAAGCGGATGTCAAAACGAGATGTTCATTCATAAATTCATATGACCTTCCCTTCACGCTGTGGAAATACAAACGGAACACAGAAGACAATGAGTACGGCGCTGAAAGGGGGCGGAGATACATAAGGTCTATAGATTAAAAAAATTATATTACAAACCTTTTCAGAAGAACACAAATGCAGCTTTGAAGAATAAATGTAAAGTGTAAACAATAAAAGTGTTTGGTGACCAAAAACAAAAGACCAAAAAACACTACAAACGTATCATAAAAGTCACCCATACAATAAAAGCATGAAATTCTGAGTCTCCTGGTGACATGACATTCGGAACAGACATTTTATGTTGTTTAATAGTCATTCTCATCATTCACTTTTGTTATATGTTAAATAAAAGCTCGGAAATTCTGCTATAAATTTCTCTTTTTGTGTTTCACAGAAAAAAAAAAAAATGAACACTGGTTTGGATCAGCCAGTATATAGGCTAAATACATATAAGATTGCATGCATACTGCATAGTACGAATGACTTGACTTAGTGTTGTGGTATGAAGTGAATGTGACTGGGCATAGAGGAGTGCTGCCATTCCTTCAGCTCCATTTCCCACACTTTCTAGCTGCAGGGCCAACAATCACAACCAGACCGACCGCCAGACCTTCCTTACCTCATCAAGCCCACTTTCAACACACATATACACTTCAGCTCTGTCCTATTAAATACTTCTTACACTCTATAAAAATTCCCAAGCAGGGGGGAAATCTTTTTTCGTAGTATGAAGAACATTTTAATAACCTTAAGAACCTTTTTCCCACTATAATGGAACCATATATGCCTATAAAGATTCTTTGTTTTTATAGGTGATACCATCATTCAATGCATGACTACACTACATGCATGTCTTATACTGATAAAAAATGCATGCTTAACTTAAAAGCCTGGATAGGAGGACACTGTGTAACCCAAAATATGAGGAATAATAATAGTGATGCTCGTCTCAGCAATACATCACAAAAAGACAACAGCACAATACAAGCACAGGGCATATTCCGGTTATGATATCCTAAGTGTTTATGATGCAAATTATACGTGCAGAAAGGCCGAGTAATACTCTGGGGTATTGGGGGAAAACCAGCTCTCTGTGAGTCATGGTGGGTGTGTCTTCAGCTGAGTGCCTCTCATCCTGTCTCTGGGAAAGGGTTCAGTGGGCCACTGAGAAAACAGGAAGTTCTGGAAGAGAGGAGCTGCGCTGCTCAAGGAAGAGAAGACAAACAAAAAAGAGCAGGAAAAAACCCACTGCCCTCGGATTACATAACACGGCAGGAAATCTGTAGAGCTGTAACAGTCTACGCCAAAGTCACAAGAAACCCAGCATCTGGATGCACACGCACGCTCTTACATGAGATTAATATGCAATCGGCTACTGTTCCCCACCGAGACATTTTTTTAAGTGTGCAAACACAAGGTAATTAAGCTCACTCAGAAACACGTACTTAGTAAATGCATCTAAACGGCACCCCAGTTTCCTCCTAGTGGTAACATTCACACAAGGACAGACACGCACACATAAAGCAGACAGCAGAACCTCAGATGTCTCCCTGTAGGCCTCTCACATCAGATCAGCGGCATGCGTCCTCTCTGACCTAGCTGGAGAATAAAGCATTCCACTTCGCATTGCCAACACACATCGGCTTCATCCAATCAGATAGCGTAATGCTCTGACACTTCCAGACTTATTGAAACAGGTTTTTGCACACCTTTAAGCTACTAAAAGCTATTACACCACCACAATTATCACAATTGCAACAACATGCATCAAAGTTTTAAAAGAGCTGCATAAATCTCTCTGGGATGCTTGATACTGATTGGTCAACCGGAGCACTCTGTCAAACTGTTTTATGTAACGACTGCTAAAATCACTACATGCTCTACTCACAAGATTATTAAATAATTACTCAAGTACATAATTATTGAAAAATATCTATAATTAAAATATAAAAAAAAGGGTAATATTCTGGCACGTACTATACTAGAATGAAGGTAATCTTTGATGTAAATAATAATAAAAAAAAAGCATAAATCTCTCTGGAATACTAGATTCTAATTAATCAAACTTGTTTTATATAACAACCACTAAAATCAGAATGAAGATATTCAAAACAAAACAATATATATATATATTTTTTAATACACTACTGTTAAAGTTTGGGGTACATTAGAGTGGCTTCTGAAGTATCATGTGACACTGAAGACTGGAGTAATGATGCTGAAAATTCAGCTTTGCATCACAGGAATAAATGACATTTTAAAATATATTCCAATAGGAAATGGTTATTTTCAATTGTAATATTATTTCACAATATTACTGTTTTTACTTTACATTTTATCAAATAAATGTACCCTAAGTGAGCATAAGAGACTTCTTTCAAAAATACACAGTGCAGGCTAAATAATGTTAACACATATTCAGGTGAAATGAGAAATATCTGGCCAGTTCAACTTCCTTCCCGCATAATTAACATCTCAAAAACAACAGAAAATGTGAAGCACGTTGACGTAAGAGTTATGTGAGAATGCAACTTGCTCATGAGGTGAAAATTATGAAAATCTGTGATGGAGGAGTGTCGTTTTTTTTCTTCCTTTTATGGTGAGAAAGAGAGACAGTAAGTCTGCGAGTGGGAGCTTGGGAAGAACAGAAGTGGAGATGCAGATTCAGTCTTGCAAAGAAAAGAGCCAAGACGTTATTGAAACATCCAAGGATGAGTTCAGTCTAGCATGGTCATATTTACACCGACCACTGCTGAACGGACTCGTCCTCCAAATCTCTAAAGGCAGTAAGGAAGTGAGGTTTAGCCTCAGTAAGAGAGGAAGCGAGAGAGTGAGATGGGGGAAAAAAAAGAGAGATAAAAAGACATATTCAAGTGCATCTTCAGTGTGAGAGTTGAGAATCCCTAATGCCTAGCCAGCTGGCAATAAGAATGGATGAGAACATACGCAAGTGTTGCATCCTGTCAAACAAAACCAGAGGGGGAAAAAAAAGAGAGATAAAAGGACATATTCAAGTGCATCTTCAGTGTGAGAGTTGAGAATCCCTAATGCCTAGCCAGCTGGCAATAAGAATGGATGAGAACATACGCAAGTGTTGCATCCTGTCAAACAAAACCAGAGTGAGTCAGCAGCGTGTTTAACAGGTGGCTGCTTCCTGTAAGCCTGAGAGGGCTTCTGACAACAAACACAAGTCCAGAGATATCCTGCATTAGACCAGCAGGCTTCCTCAACAACATCAACTGACCAAAGGACACAAACAGTGGCCAGAAAAAGGAACGAGCACAAATGGAAGTTGTGGGAGAGTGGTTATGCTCGTAAAAAATATTTTAACAGAGTACAGTTACATAAACCAGCTTCTTGTTATTCTACTCATGCCAAGGACTCAGAAAAAGAAATGTGTTCAGACAAAGCTACTGTTCAACATGTAACCTAGTTCTGGGGTTTTCAAACATTTCATGCCACGGACCCCCAAATATGATAATCCTTCTCTGAAGGAACCCATTCTTAAAACATGAAGGCAGCTACAAATTGTATGTAAATGTATAAAGACTGCAATTTATGCAGAGAAAAAAAGAATAAAACATGATAGGGAAATGTTATATATAACAAAATATTTTATATAACATCTGTGAATAATTTATTTTTGATAAAGTTTTATAAAAATATTATATATTTTTTTTTTACTTAAGTTATATTTTTCTAACTACAGTCATAATGTTAAATTTATAAACTTGTAGATAATAAAATAAAATAAATGCGATTAATTCCAACCAGTCTTTATGAAGCAGAAAGAAACTTCTATAAAAATAAAAAAAAATTGTTCATATGTTTTGGTCAGCAAGATATTTTTTAAGAAAGCAATACTTTTATCCAGCAAGGATGCATAACAAGTGACAGTGAAGACATTTATAATATTGGAAATAAAATTAAATTGAAAAATTCTATTTATCCAAGAATCCTGAAAAAAAAAAAAACATTGCTTCCACAAAAATATTAAGCAGCACAATGGTGTTAAACTGTTTTAATTGGTAATAAGAAATTAGCTGAACAGAAATTAAACTTTTACAATTTAAGAAAAGTTATTTTAAATTGTAGTAATATTTCACAATATTACAGTTTACTGTATTTTGGCTCAAATAAATGTAGTCTTACGGAGCATAAAAGACATCTTAAAAAAAAAAAAAAAAAACTTTTGACAAAAATATAGTAATTTCATCCTTTGTTTTAACCTGTGGTTGGTCACTGTACAAGACTTTTCTTGTCTAAGCTCCAGTGTGGATCAAGTTTACGCCAACGTTAAGTCTAGTCGCATGCAACTTTCCTATTTATCTCTCATCTCATCTCATCTCAGCAGATTATCTCAAACATTTATAGGGTGTGTTCATTCCTGGGAAGTCAGTTAACTGTTGTTACTTTATGGTTGTAACGAGGTACATGCAAATCTGAGGCCTCCTGACCAGGGAAATGCCTAGGGCAGATTCACCAGGTTCAACGAACCAGACACTGAGGCCATAGGAACAAGACTGCAACGGTTAATGCTGAGGAAGTGCTGACGGACAGAAAAAACACCCCAGACAAGAGACAGAGAAAAACCAGGTGTTTAGAAGGGAACATGGTGCTCCAAAGTAAGACCATTCCCTGCGGTATTGCTGGTAAAGGCTGTTATCGAACAGACCACGTTAGGCCACACCAGTGTGTCCAATCCACTGTTATTGAGACATTACCAGGCAAGGTCCTTCCCTGACTACAGGAATGAGCTACAAGCTTCATAAATATGAGTCTCTCTGCTAATTTTGCATGACTTTCACGCTGAGAGATGTGTGGAATTCAAGTTCAGTGTTTTAGTCCAGATATCAATACCCTGAGGCTTTCTGATGAAGATACTATGGGTTGGAATAACAGGATCCATAGAGCGTTTAGGCAATTGTAGGGCGAGAGCGTAAACATATACAGGCGTAAATGTATTGTTAAGTGGCAGGACACCTATTGATCGAGGTCAAATGGGGACACAAAGTAGCAGACAGGCTGGCAGCCAACTCAAACAAGGAAACGGGCCGTCCCAACCACCCTGCCAGCATCTGACCACCACATATGCGCAAAGAGGAACTGAAAAATGGTTTAAATGTATGCTTAATTGAGTTAAGTTACACAGTCCAGACAATACTGATGGGTTTCCCACATTTCCGTCCAGATTCCCTCCAAACTAAACTCCAGGCTCATTCGGCTGAGAAACAACAACGTGATAAACATTCAAACCAGACTAAATAGCCATCAGAAATGTCAGGAATCCAGCTGAGAAAAATGTGAAGAAAGGCCACAAATTATAACCTTCAGAGTATGAATGTGAAAAGATAGCGGACCAGGCCTTCACTAAAGTGTGGCGTTAGTCCTGTGTGTTTGGGTTAGGGCTAAATCTGAGATATCTCCTAGTTCTCTTATGAAGATAACATGATGTCTTCTGCCAGGAAATAATGTGTTTTCCAGTTGACAGCACCGTTACGGTGTTAAAAACAAGTGCTAGTGCTGAAGTCATGTGTATTTTGAACGTCAACACAGTCCCGTATTATGGGCTCTCAAATGAGTTTATGGTGAAAACGAGTGATCACAAACTGCGATGTGTCAAAACCTTGCCACAACGTTACTACTACCCTTACTCTAACTTCTGGTAAATATTATTCACAGTTTCACACTATTCTGGGCAAAAACAAGGACTGATTCACTCTTCAGGGTTCATTACGAGTGTTCATAAATGTGCCTTCACTATTAAACACTGCATTTTCAATTACATCCAGTTGCTGTACTTAGTTAACTGAAATCAGCTTAGTAGATGAGACCAACATTGCTCACACGTCTGTCCATGGTAGTTGTGTTGGTTGTGTGTTAAATTACTATCAGTGTTTGTGAATGACTGGCTGTGGCGTGTATATTAGCTGCATTTGTCAGGCTAGCTCCAGATGGTCTGGTGTTTTGTCTAAAGTCATTAGGATTATCTTGTAGACTCGCAAGACAAGTTTAAGAGCAATCATACTGACTCTGACTACGCAGACCTAATCCAAACGGCTCAGACAAAAAGGAAGATATAGAAGACTAGACCACAAATCAGACACATTTAAACTCTGTTACAAAATTGCTCTGCTTCCTACATAGACAGCAGAGTTCTAAAGCCCAAGGTATACTTGGGTTTTTACACATACAGGGTATGTGCACAGGGCTTGTGATGGAAATATCATAAAATGCGCACAGAACGGTTTTTCTAAAGACCCAGGTAGCCTATTCTATTTTCCTCATTGCGCTCTGTCATACGCTCAGTTGGACTACCATTTGCATATGTGCTATTGTCTGCAGACATCAATGGATTATGCTGATGAAAATTACATCACATGGACAAAGAAAGTATACTTTCATGTACTTTCTGGAGGGAAATATGGTTTCCAGCGTTGTTTGGTTTTAGCACGTTGCACGTTAGCTAATGCCACAATACTCGAGTTACAATACAGAATACACAAATAATAAAAGTTTTTAATTAGAACTATTGTTTAAACTATTTTAAAATCAATACTCTTCATTGAGTGAAGCAGAATTACATTTATAGTTGAAGCCTTCTACAACCAAGGACACATGCATTAGATGTATTTTTGTTTGAATTTCATCAAAACTTCCATTTCCATCATCATGAAGTCAATGGGTTTTTGCCTGAGGTCTGTGGTTAACACACGCTCAAGATATTTTTATTTTAGGACATTAAAGGGGTGGTTCAATGCGATTTCACTTTTTTAACGTTAGTTAGTGTGTAATGTTGCTGTTTGAGCATAAACGA
>NW_015542351.1:1825322-1832801 GCF_001515605.1 Sinocyclocheilus anshuiensis
GAAGAGAAAACTAGAGGTGCACGTAAAAATCTGTTCATATATGAATCGCAATTCTGTCTTCTAACGATTCTAATGGATTCACAAGATTCAAAATCAATGTTCTAAAGCAGCAGTTCTTAATACTGTTCCTCACTTCCCCCTGCTCTGCATCTTTCTATCTCTCTCTCATTCAGCTCAGCTCCAAAAATGAACTGTTACAATTATACACTTATTTTCACATAGCTATGAGAAGCGTTAAACATGGACGCGCGTGCAGTTGCCGTACTGTATTAAAGCTTTAATCAGGATAAAACTGTATATTAAAAGCTAGCATAAGCAGTAGCATTTACAAATAACAGCGTACCTAAAAGTATGAGACAACAACAAACAAAAAACATAGGCCTACAATTAAAAGCCGTGCTTGCACAGGTTCTGCACGATCCTCTTCAATAATATCCTCTGCTTCTCCATCGAGCTCAAATTGATAAGCGATATTAACGACGCCTTTGTTTACAATACAACCGGAGCACATGCTGCTGAGGTGAGGGGCTGGACGTTAAGAAACGCACTAGAGACAGATCAGCCAATCACAACACACTGGGCTAGCTAACCAATCAGAGCCCATCGCCTATTTCTGAGAGAAGGGGGCTTCATAAAAGAAGGAAATTGATCAGTGCGTTTCTCAGAGAAGGGACAGAGCTGTGTGGAATAAAGATAAATTATGTGAAAAATAATTAGCATTAACATGTTAGACTGCACCCCAAAAACACAATCAAGCCTAGAAAAATCCCAGTGAACCACCCCTTTAAGACCGACTGCTTGGATCCAATATACTGATACACAATGGTTTTCTTTCTCAACTGCTTACATTCACTTAAGACAAAACCGACAAGCCTAGAAAACAACCACTGAACCACCCCTTTAAATACATCAGCAATACCCCCTTGTGTTTTTTTAAGCTTTACTTGTACTAGGCAGTTGCTAACGAGTTACCTGTTGTTTTTAAATCACACTCTTAATTCTAACTCAATCTTTCAAGGAAAAGTTTTTAAATAAAGCCTAAAAGTTGTCAAAGCTTTGTGGTGAAGATGAAGTCATGTGACTTTTATAGCCTACGCTTAGCTTTTTACTTCAGCCGACTGCTACAAAATTCTAACGTTTTTAATTTGTGAATATTATCCATGATGAACAAAACATGTGAGAACTTTTGTTGGTCACATAGCTTATTTTCTGCAATAATCCAAAAGCCAATGGAAAAATCCTATCGAGTTCTTGTCAAGGGAACCAGGGTAATGCAAACATTGAGGTTGGCCTACAAAATTTGTCATCACTGCAGAGCTCTATGCTACCTAGAAATTGGCCAAAATTAGGTACTTAAAGAGAGCCTTAAAGTTGGTATTACACGATGCCTTAAAATGTTGCCCAGTTAGGAAGCTCACTAGGTTTTGGAACAAAGATTGACTAAATCAGACCAGAAAGCAGCACCTATTTACAGACTGGACTGAAATCAAACAATTCAGATGTAATACCATGATATTCTTGCATAAATAAAGAAATAAATCCAATAAAAACTATACACACCTGTCATTAATAACTACTGTGTTATAGTAGAGATTGACAGACACAAACATTCTTAACAGTGCCCACGCCTCTGAATGCAAACAGATACGGTTCACTGTCAGGTCACAGTACAGCAGTTTAAAAGACATGTTATCAGCGTTCCGGTTTATGCAATGCAATATATACACCTTGACTGTCACTAATTCTCCACAGTAAGGGGAGACGGCGAGCTTGAAGCACAGTCTGCCGCATGGCTATAACTAACACCATCACAAAGCTGACCTCTGGTAAGGACTGGGTGTGGAGACCGTTCCACTGCACTCCAGAACAACATGATTCATTCTCTGTGCTATCATTACTGCAAGAGAGAGCAAAACAGAGAGCGGAGGGAGAACGAGAAAAGCTGAGAGAGAGAAGAGAGAATATGAAGACATGACCTCCCCATTTAAGTTGATATTCAGGTAATGGAGGAGAAAGGTAAGAGGAGAGGAGACAGGAGAGGGGGAATATCAGAGAAAGTGAAGGAGAGAGAGAGAGAGATAAGACAATGAAAGGAAACCGAATCATGCATGTCGGTCAGGTTTCGGAGGTTACCGGACCTTGATGGGGGCCAGTGGAGGTTAACCGTGGCCCTCATTCACTCCACACAGATACACGTCCTGATAAGTCCCTCAACAACGCACCAACACATATAGGCTGAATCCCAATTCTCATACTTGTGCAAACTGATAAATAATATAATTCAAAATGTCAAGGTCAGCAAGAATTGTTTTCTGTTTTAAATAAACTAATATTTTTATTCAGCAAGGACCAAAAGTTACAGTAAAATACATTTGTAATGTTACTAATGATTTTTATTTCAAATAAATGCGGCTGAACCTGGATAAAAAATGTTTTTCAACACTGACAACAATAAGAAATGTTTCTTGAGCAGCAAAATAGCATATTAGAATGATTTCTGAAGAATCAAGTGACACTGAAGACTGGAGTAATGATGCTGAAAATTCAGCTTTGTCATCACAGGAATAAATTACATTTTAAAATATACTAAAATAAACAGACATGCTGAGATCAAAGTAGTTGTCATAAATATTCCTACAACGTAATGACAACAAACGAGTTACACAAAACCCAAAATTAAACAAAAACAAATATTTTACATAATATTCACAAGCAAGCAAATAGATGCAGTAATCCAAAAAGGGCCAGATATTATACCTATGCATGCGCAATACAGTATATAAGTAATACTATGCGAATTGGGATTGAGCCTTATGATTCAGTGCACACTTACACAGTTCTTTTATAATCATGACTTTCTATGTGTGTTTTAAATGGGCTATTGGAGATCTAAACACGACAATTATGCAACCAAACTTGACCCAATTCTCCAGTTCTCAGCGTGGCTTAACTTGCGCTATTTGCTAGTTTTCTTTTATTAAAGGAATGAATCAGCAGTTGGGAGGGAAGGGGGAAGAAACAGAATCATTCTAACAGCAGTATTAAACTGGCTAATCATCCCAGTGTGAGGTAAACAAATGTTTTTGCATAAACAAACTGCATATAAACAAAACAAAACAAAACAAAAGCAAGTTAAGCAATCAACAAAGGGAAGTTTTACTCACAATTGTATCTTTAAAAAAAGAGTTTACTCAAAGTTTACTGATTCAAGTTGTTTTAAACCCGGATGATGCAGGAGAAATTTTGAAGATTGTGCTAGTCGCTTTTCAAGCAATTAAACTTAAATGGAGACTGAACCATAAATGTGGTCTACACATTAATTTTGGACACAAAGCTATCATTGAGAATGTAGCACAAACTTTGCATCAACCACTTTTATAGAGTTTTATTTTAGTTGTTACAGATTGAAAGCCTTAGTTCCCCTTCATTGTCACTGAATGGAAATGAGCAACCAGCACATTCTTCAAAATTTCACCCGCTGCATTCCACAGAAGTCAGTCAAAAGGATGAGTAAATAATGAAAAATGTTCTTAAAAGCAGTGGTCAAACTACTAAAACAGTGTTAAGTACTACAATTTCTTCAATTACATGTCAGATGACATGCAAGGCCAACAAATGCTGTTTGTCTTTGTTCTTTTTCCATTCACTTTCAACCTTGAGAAAACTCCCTGATCAAAATGAGCTGCTATCCGTCAAGAGGCTTTCCCGCCAAGCTTTAGACTCTCACAGAGAGTAAAATAAAACTCACAATCGCACACACAAGGATGAGAGGCTGCCTGTCACCCCCTTATACAGGATTCACCAGCACCCGCTCAGTCCAAATCAGTGCAAATATGGGACAGCCACTGTCTGTAAACACTCTCCCTTCCAGCTATTGTATGTGTGATGTATATTTAGCCTGGACAGGGAGGTTAATGAGTGTTATATTGTGAACTTGCTGAATTTCCACACTGAAGCACATACATTGACAAGGAGCAGGAACCAAAAGAGAGGGAGAAAGAAAAATTAGGTAATTTTTGGTTCCCAGCCAAGGATTACGAAGTCATGCGCCGGTATGAGCAGGTATTGGTGGCTCATCGCCCAAGCAACCCGGGAACTTTTCAAGCTAAAAGTTTTTCTGACTCGTTTGATTACATAATGAACACAGATCTGTTCAGATAGATACGTCATTATAAAAATGTAAAAATGCTCTTTAATTACATTTACATAATATATGCAGTGACAGACAGATCATTCTGTAAAAGTCAAGAAATAAAAACACTTAACGCTGAGTTTTAAAATGTTAAGTCTAATTGATTCAGCCTCATGATGTTCCAAACTCATTATTTCTACCGTGGAGAAGATATTTTGAAGAAGGTTCACACTGCTCTTTTCCATACAAGTTACAATGAGACAAAAAATATATATGTCATATTATATAATTTATTAAGTCAATGTATGGAAAAGAGCAGCGTGGACATTCTTTAAAATGTCTCCTTTTTATGTTCCATGTAAGAATTAATGGTTATGGAACGGCATGAGGGTGTATAAATTAAGTTTTTGGTTGGATGTCATCACAGAAAAAGCAAAGGCACTGGCAATCCTGAGGAAGAACGTCCACCGCTTGAAGTCATAGTTACATTCTGACCCAAACTGATCAGACAATTACAAAAGTTAAGGCTTCCAAATAAAATCTGGCACCAAATAATAACGAAAAAATAACCCCATTCTTGATCAGCAGGGAAAAATGTGATCCAGTAATCCAACATCAGGAGTGATGTATTTAGAATTCAGTCAGAACAGCCAAAGAGGTTAGCATAGCTCACCACAGTGTGGTTTAAAAGAGCATCAGATGCGGTTAGATGTGGTTATAAAGTGCACCTCTCAGACAAAACAGCAGCGGGGAAGACATCTGTCCAGCACAAGAATCCAAATCCAGACATCAGCCGTATCCCTTGGTCTGTGGCAGATGGGAAAAACGTCAAATCCGGGTGTCCAAACATCACAGACCCTGAAGTGCGTTCTGCTACTCCACAGGGAGAGTTGAGGTATCACTGCTGCTCACTGCCAACCAAACAATCTGAAAGCACCTTCTTATGCTGATCTAAAAAAAATACATTATGAGCACTTCATTTCTTTGGTCCATCTGTGAGCTCGACCCCAATAGATCCAAAGAGGGGAGCGCTATAGTACAGGTACCTTCCTGTCACTGACATTTGGATGTTTGGTAGGGTTTGGGTCCTGATCTGAGGCCTGCTCGGCTTTTCTCTTCGTGCGGACTTGATAAAGATGGTTTCTGGACTTCTGGTGTGCTGGAGAACAGGACAGGTCAAATTTTAACATCTTATTTCTTGTTGTAAGACGTTTGAGAATGCATTGGTTTGAAGAGCAGAAACTCACCTGTCCATTCTAAGTCGCCAATGATCACCTTCTCGCACAGGTCGCACATATGATGACTTCGCTTGTTGCGAGAATCCACCCCCTCTGCTCTGATTGGCTGTGCAGATGGTTGTTCTCCCTGAAATTATTTTAAAAGGAGAGGTGCTAAATATATTAACATTAAATACATAATAATGAAGTATGCAATGCAATTGACTTGTTACTTTTAAATTATTTGAAAAAAAAAAAAAAAATTCCCCTAACTCCAAGTAAGAAAATGCCACCAAAAATCACTGACAGGAAACACAACACAAGGCAACACAAACTATTTTGCAGAACCGCCATGGTTGGGTTCACAAAACAAATGATGATCAGCGGGGTGTAAAGGAGACATTATTAGCCAACTAAACAAGAAAGAAAACAAGTCAAACCTTTTGAAGGCAGTCCAGGATCTCTAGAGCAGGAGTAAGTACAGTAGTCTCCCAATTGGTCACGTCTGTCACATCCAGACCGTAAACTGGTGGCACATTGCTAGCAGGTCCTGAAGAATCGGAAGATAAATTGACAAAAGACGACTGATGAAATAGCATCTTGATTAAACCTGCAGAATAATCATGGAGCAATGTAAAGGTCCGAACACTGTGTACTCAAGCTGATGTTCTCAGACAAAATCTAATTGAGAAATGTTAATGTTAAACCTTAGGCTAATGGATAAATTACTTTCCTTAACTTCCAGCTTGAGTGCATTGGGTAAAACAATGACCATGATTTGCTGTGTAGGGGGAAAAAGCTAACATACAAGGACTTAGTTAAAAAACTATCATGGGATCCTAAAATTTGTTTTAGAAGGAGACAGAATATGTCTGGTTATGGTGTGGTGCAGTGAATCAGTATGGAGAAGCGGGGAGGGCCTGCAGCAGCCTGAACCTGCTGAATCACTGCCGCTCAATCTCAAACAGCATTCTGACACTGTCAGCAGAGACAACCACACTCTGCCTCACTCAATGCTATTGCTCCACACACAATACAGCAGACATGAACAGATAATGAGAGGCCCATACGTAAAACATATGCAGAGGAAAAAAAGTCACAGACACACACACAAAAACCACTTAAACCTCAGAAAAGATTAGGTTTATTAGGGTGTTCTGGGTCCAAGTTAAAAAAAATATCTCTTCTCATGATTGATGCATCAAATCCTCCTACTTCTCTAATTAGAAACAATGGCCACCCACATTATCCACATCAATTATAGGTTAAACTCAAAATAAGAGTAGAAAAGATATAAGAATAAAAAGCTTCCATTAGCTTTTTATTCCGTATCAGTTACAAAATATTATTACTTGCCTATAAGGCCCTTAATGGGTTAGCTCCTGCGTACCTAACTAGTCTTCTACCACGCTACAATCCATCCCGCTCCCTAAGGTCACAAAACTCTGGACTTTTGGTAGTACCTAGGATAGCAAAGTCCACTAAAGGAGGTAGAGCGTTCTCGCATTTGGCTCCCAAACTCTAGAATAGCCTTCCTGATAACGTTCGGGGTTCAGACACACTCTCTCTGTTTCATCTCATAATCTTGTACTGCAGTTATATCTGATCAAATGCACATAATTATTCTTTAGTTTGGGTTAAACAAATCAATTTTGCTTGGTTGGAACAGCAGCTACGCTAATTATGTCTCTATTTGTTTCTCTATTTTTGCCACAAGCTTCAGTCAGCAAAACCAGATGATGACACAAAGTATGACATAATCCTGAAACACAACAACAACAACATCCATAATATTAAACAAGCACAATAAAATAATTATAATGCAACAGGTATTTAGAAAACCTGAATGACAACCAAATGCATATTATGCAAAAAATCTTAGGATGTTTAAGGCATAATATATCATGAAACGCATTACAATGATGATTTAAATATACCTCAAACACCTGCTGTATCAAATGTTATAAATTATTATTATTTTTTTAATTGTTGAAAAGTAAAAGCACTAATAGGCATATTTGCTTAAAGGGGTCATATGATGTTGCTAAAAAGAACATCATTTTGTGTATTTGGTGTAATGAAATGTGTTTATGCGGTTTAAGGTTCAAAAAACACATTATTTTCCACATA
>NW_015542351.1:1833458-1841401 GCF_001515605.1 Sinocyclocheilus anshuiensis
GTGAACATTTGGGTGGCGTTATGCAAATCTTCCCACATCGTGACGTAGACGTGGGGGCGTGTTAGAACGAGCCGTTTTAGGAGGGCGTGGCTGACTCTTAACTTTTATAAAGAATATCTCTTTGGATTTCAGACTTTAGGCTTTGCAACTTTACAGATCTTCTTTATGCACCAAGAGCTTGTAACACTCCAAAGAGAAAGGAAAATTTGCAATCGCATCATATGACCCCTTTAAACTCACCAAATATAAATTTTTAAATAAATCAAAATCCATTACTTCCAACTCGGCAAAGATCTCCCAGCAAAAAACTGAAAGTATGGATCATGATAATGTTTCATGCACCAAACGAGATACAAACAGCATTATAGGACTAACTCCTTTTAATTTGCCTGTACATGTTTTGCATTGGCATCAAACACACAGGTGTTCCTTCACACACACAACCCAGCGTCCCACTTAGCTGATGTAAAGCATCTCTTTAGCCCAAACTAAACCTTGTTGCCTCTTGCTTGCAGTCGCTTCTAATCAAAGAAAGTTATGCAGTCTTTATGTCTGCTATTGTGCTTATCAGAAAAGAGCGGCAGCAGGTGGGCCTGCACAGAGACTCCTGGCCTACCTGAGACATGTGGGGAGTGGAGGACTTTCTTTTTTTGTACCTTTACATACTTCTTTAAACTTCTCCCTCTCCATCTCTCTCTCTGGGATAATTTAATTAGAGGGAACAGGGCAACGATGGCCATCTGGGGGTAAACAGATGCTGAACGGAGGTCTTTCCCTCCCGCCCAAAATTAAAATCTCAGTGAAATTCAAGTCAAGTAATCTTGCCAGACCTGAATGGTGGAAAAGACAAGAGAACAAGGGTTTCTAAGCACAGAGATCTCAATTATCTGCCTCAATGAGGCGGCGCCTCTCCAGCACACCCACGGCAGGCAGCCGTACGTCTGGCGTCTTTTAAAATCTGAAAAGACCCCTCGCTCACCAAATGGCAGATCCTCTAGAGTCTCTGAAGTCATGGGCATAAGGAAACTCACTGAGCAGTCACACCTGCTGCTGTTTATGTGATAAGAGAGCCTAGGGCAAGAAAGGACGAAAGTAGATATGGATTTCAGCACAGGACACCTGTTGCAATGCTGGACAGCTGTAGGACTCTGTCAGTCATCTTTGGACATTCCAAACAGGAAGTGAGTGCTAAGAAATTAAATGGCCACAAAGCGTAATCATCAGACTTCCAGCTGTAGGTTGCAGCCACCAGGTCAACACATCAGCAGCTGTGTTTTTTCTTCTCTCATCCCTTAATCTCATTTAAACTTGTTTATACATTACGTGGCAATCTTCATCTATACGCTGGCAGCAGTCTTGCAGCGGGAATGTATTTTAGGGAGTGCGGGGTGTGTCCCGAGGTGTGCAGAGTGTAAGGGGACACTTTTCTATGTCGCACCTGTCGCGCATCCCACTCAGGTTTCCCCTATCGTTGACAAAAGGCAAGAGACTGTTATTTAATACTCACGTTGCCTTCCCAAGCCGTCAACTGAGCCGTTGTCACGGTTACCCCCCAAGCTGCTCGGCCCAATCTCCCTGGGGAAGCACAGGGATATATGGAGCTCAGGTTCACCCTAATCCCGAATTCAGCTGTTACACTGTCAACAGTAGGGTTCAAAATGGGCTCAGCTCTACAAGGAAGCATGCTGACATTTGAGCAGGCTAATGGCTGCAAATCAATTGATTTTAATAAGGGTGGCACATCATAAGAACTTCGTTTCCAAAAATTGTTTGACTGCTCAGAGTAATGTTCCCTTCTTGGGCCAACAAAATCAATATACCAAACTGGCATATACATAGCACCTTAGAGCGCAATTCACAAATAAATAGAGAGAACAAATGAAAAAACACTGACTGAAAAATGAAAGAGGAATTGTTGATTTCCCCATAGAGGCCAGGAGGACAATGAACCCAAGTTTGCTCTCAATGACCCCACAGTCCTTATCCCCAAGGGGCCACACCACAGACTCCAACCTCCTGCCACCAATCTGAATTCCTAGCAGTGCACTAATGCCTGCAGGATTAAACCGGTCAGCTGAGGGCCCCATGAGGCCCTGGGATGCGTGGGGTGTGGAGGGAGGGATCAGTTAGGCCACTGACAGACAGCCACAGGAGCTTAACCAGACCAAAAGCAGGTCAGAGTCCCAATAGGGTCAATACATTGAACTCTCAACATTTTACAATAGTAGCCAGGTGGTGAAGACACGAAAAAAGATATATCGAATTTGGTATTTTAAAATCACTGTCTTATGCATTAAGCCATATAAAGTGTTAATGGTTTTCTACGTATGGAAAATGCTTAACGAGAGACTTTGCGCACTGCGTTCATATTCTGCTTTTCTGTGGCCATGGATGTGTGGGTCTTGTCTTTCTCTCCTTCACGTGATTTACAGGACCCTGTACGTTATAGTACTAAATAAGTTTTAATAATTTAACCACTACAGCGTCTCGTCTCCATTGGCAGCACGCAAGATTTGTGTCGATTGCAAGTGATGTCGCAGGTAGCTCAGAGTGCAGGCGGCGACTGCAAGTGACATTGTAATTTTTTTTCTTTTTTTTCTTGTCTTTACCACCCGGCTACTGTTGTAAAATGTTGAGAGATTCAATTAAAAATAATAATAATAATAAACAAATAAATAAAAAAAGATTCCAAGTGACGTCACTTGCGGAAGTGCAGTCTGAGAGTGCATGTGCATGTCTGCAGTCAGACCCTTCGCAGAGTCCAGCAAAGGGTAGGAGAGTGGTGGGAATGGCCGGACTTACCATTGGGCTTGACCGGGCTGCAGCCCATGGGCCCCGCCTTTCCCCATTTACGTTTGTTTGATTTGTTCAGTTATATGCCACTCAGAAATTATTAGCCATATTTCCACTGGCCAGCCGAGGCTAACAGCTTCCAACTACGACCTTCGAGGCCATAATCAAACAGCATAAACTGGTATTTATGATTACCGTATTTGCTATCAAAATCTTATTAACAGTAGAAGTTAAATCTTACTGTAGTCTTCAAATCTGGGTACTGTCTTACGTTTTAAAATCACAAAGGGAGTTTGGTCCCATCAGGCTAACGTGACAGTCACAACTCATGCAGCTGTAAGGTTTTCTTTTTCTTTAGTTTTTACTCGTGATCTTTACAACACGCATTACATTACGTATTTCACGGCACACCCGTTTTATGCGTATTTGGCGCCACCTATTGTTGTGGGTGTATTATTGACATGTCAAAGTCTAGACCCTGAATATAAGATGACCGCGTTTTTTAGATGTATTTCCAAGAAAAAAACATCGTCTTAAATTCGGGTCAATACGGTATTTCACACAGGAGGAGGACACACGTATTGAAATGCATCTGTGCCAATTAATTTGATCACATGGCTACTTTAAACAGCTCCATTAAGCCTTTAGCCCAAAAGATAGTGATAAAATTCTCATATGTTCATGCCTAATTTCTTTACAGAGGACAATTGTACAGTATATTATATTAATGTTCCACTAAATTATGCGATCTGAAGAGTTTTCAGTGCTCTCTCCCGGTCTCACTCCCATCACCCATAGTGGGCAGAAATGTCTTCAAAATGATCAAAAATAAATAAATAAAAATAGCCATTTAATGAGTTTCTGTTTTTATAAAATATGCCTATGATATAGTACAAATATTCATATAAAAAAAAAAAAAAAAAGTAGTTTATCATTTAATTTTTGCAATAATTTAATATTTCTACAATTAAATGTTATATTTAAACTTAATTTATGCAAAATCCATCTATGGATGTTAAGACATGTTAACATCCAACATGTCTTTTTATTCTGATTGAATTTATTGATTAAATTTAAGAATCTGACATAAGAGGACACGGATATGACAATAAAGTTTTATAATACTAATACATCTCTGGCTTTTTTTTTTGCTCAGTGTAATTTCAGGGTTTTGATCTCTCAACTGATTTAATATTACATCTAAACTTTGACTAGACTAGACATGTTGCATATTAATTGTACTATATATAAACCTCAAAGCATATTTACATTTTTGTGTATTTTATTCCATAATGATGTTCTAGTTGAGGGCATTTGTTGTGTATAGGTATAGGGCCCAAACATAACCTCAAGCCCAGGGCCCCCCGGCCATTTAAGTCCTGCCCTGGTGGTGGTGATGGATACAAGGGGTTCAACGAGGACGAAACAACCTAGAGTTGCGACTTGAGACAGACTGGCCTGTTGAACCCCAAGTAAGGCAACAAAGAGGTGACCCAAGTTTAGTTGGTTCTTAGAAACCTAATAGTAGTGTTGTAGCACTCACTCCAGATAAGACCAGACTCTGACTCAAATCTGTCTCAAGTTCGAGTTCAAGACCATATTTTCAGGAGCATGTGGACTCGGCATGGACTTGAACTCGGAGGAGCTGGTCTGGAATATGGCCTGGAACTCTGCCTTCAGACGGACTGGCTAAAGAGGAAATTTAGAGAGAAATTTTGCCTGCTACTTATTATTTGCTGATGTAATTAGGATGGCAAAATGCTTGGTATACTGCATAGATGGAGTACAAACTTACTATACTACAGGATTGATCACTGATCAAAGTGACAGAGATCATCTGGTGAAGATGATGACCAAAAGGCTCCTCCTCATATAACTCATGAGGTGAGGAGAGGCCGTGGAGGAAGGCAACATTCAAAGACATCTCACCTAATGCTGCCTTTGTGTGTAGGGTCCGGCCGCATATGGCGGGACACAAAACTACTCTTAATGAGGGCTAGCCACTGTCTCTGCCTAATCTCATTAGGGCTAACAGGATTGCTGGTAGTCTCTGTAGGGATGGGGAGCAAGGGTTAATCCAGTCCAGGATCCTCAGAAACAGGGGTCGGAGTCCAAAGGAATGCCCGGATAATGTTGGGAGGAACAGTCCAGGCAATGAAGGCCATGGACTTGTTTAGTGGAAATCAAAGGTAAATCGAAGACATTGGTTTGGTCAATACTGAAGTGCTTACAGGAAGCAGAGTAAGGTACGTGAAGAACCGGAAAGAGGAGAAGTGGAAGAAATGAATATTTAAATGAAAATCGTCATGTCATGTCATTCCAAACCTATATGACTCTTCATGGAAAACAATTTTCCACATTTTCTTTTAAATGTCTTGGCCACTCTTTTTAATATAATGAAAAGTGATCCACATTTAAATTATTCTGAAGCCATACAGTGGAGTTTTGTGTGCAGAACAGACCAATATTTAAGTAGCATTTAACTGAAAATCTTAACATTTGCCCTAGCTCTACTTAGCTAGAAGTAGCAATGTCCAATTTATGAACAAATCATTCTTTTAAGTCTAATTTCTTCAATGAATTGGTTGGACCAGAAAAAAAAAAAAAGAAGTAATGTACAAGTTCTTGAGTTTAAGTCAGGAAGGTTTGGAACAACATGCTGTCTGACAAAATTATTATTATTTTTGGGTGAATTATTCCTGTATAGGTTCTATAAACAGGATGAGTTATTGCATTCTGTCTGTACTATTTTTTACATTTTCGGTCTACATACATATGTATCAAACAGTCCACTGTGCCACACCTCAATGTTTTTTTCAGCATCTCACTCCATAAGCAACAAGTTAAAATTAGTTTAACTTTTAACACACCCACCCTTGGGACTCCTGCGTTCTGTATTTGTCCCATTCTGTCTAGCTGTTTCTGTATACAAGATAAACCAAAACACAACACAACCTGTGTGAACGTCCCCTGTGCCACACACATACACACCCGCCTTTTAACTTTACAGCTTTTATTATGTGAACAACTAACAGTGTTTCACTTGTACATTCTCCATTTGTTTGAAGTGCCCTTCACTTCCTTTCTCTAGATAAACTTCACACCCTGATGTCACCAGCACACACATACACACACAGCTGTTCATCCATTGACGGGTTCGCTGATTCGGCTGTTGTCTGTTAGGAAGTAAAGGTACAAACTGTTCAGACTGACCGTGTCTTGAAACACCCAAGCTTTACAAGCATTTGATCTTTTATCAACCCAAGGCCGGTAAATACTGAACTCTGAGTCTTGGAATTTTGAGATTGTCTGTAAGGGAGGGGTAGCCTTCAAACACACACACTGTATTTCTACACAGCAGTTTGTGTGTTTAATGGTCTGTGTGAAGTCCATCTCGTTAAAACGGCTGTGATTACCTGACCATTGGACCGTTCTGAAAGAAAACGAAAAAAAGACACACATACACAGCTCCAGTAACATCTGAGGGCGACTGAAGCCAATATACAACAGACAAGCCAAGAGTGAAGCCAACATGTAATGCGCACCAATGAATACAGATCTCAGATGAGTGAACTGTGACTGCAATTCCTGTGAGAGTAAGTGTGATCCAAATTAAAGCCAGTGGCTACGATGCACTCTGAACAAGCACAGCTGTGGTGTTACGGAGCATCCAGCAGCAGAGACCGTACCTCACAGACCATTAAACTCTCAAACAATAGCAACAGGATGGAAAGGGGAAGAGAAGTCACACTAAAGGTTTCATGCAATGCCATTCCATGAATTTATTCCAGGGATATTATGGCTAGAATAACCTGCAGTTTGGTACCTTGTGGGGATCAAATAAGCTGGCTTCTGAACTTGACCACTACACCACACCAGCACCCAAACTTAGAAAAGAGTGTATATTCAGTGAGACTTACTCTTGAGGAATCGGTTGCGGACCCATTTGTTCTGTTTTCGGGCGTAGCGTCGGGTCGCCTGCTTGAGCGACTCGATCCCTGTGAGAGAGGGAGGAAATAACAAGATCGATACATGAATGTCACACCAAGTACTATGTGAGATGTTTGTGGGAGAAGTCAAGTGAAAAGTAGTCATGCACGGTGGGTTTACTGACACAATTTTAAGTGCTTAATAGCAAAACCTAGAGAATGAGGGGAAGAGGAAGAGGCAGTTCCATTAAAACTCTCAGCCGCCCTCTCTCTCAATCCACTTCCCCTTCAGTATACCACTGGTGCCAGAGCACACTGGGCTGTATCTGTGTTCTACGACAGCACAATTTAGTCAAATTTAAGATTTTTGACAAATATTGGGATTTGAACTGTTAAATTTAAAGGGACACTTCATCCAAAACTTTTCACTCATAATTTTTGTCCTTTGAAAGTCCTTGCCAACAAAACTTTCATGAATAAAAAACTACAAAAACACATTGCAAAAGTAATCCATTTGAATTAAGTGGTTTAATCCAAGTCTTCTGAAGAGACACAATTACTTTATTTTAAATATTACTACTTTGTTTGAACGGATTTATTTTAGGTTTTTATTCACACAAACATTAATCAATGCACATACATTGAGCACATCAAAAATGGTCAAATGAGCAAGCACAGCTTAGCTTAATATTTTTACAATGGCTTTTTGTACATTTTGATGCATGAAAGATTTGGTTGGATTGCCATGAGGGTGAGTAAATGATCACTTATGATATCAAGTAGGGATGCACCGATACCGATACTGGTATCGGGCCCGATACTTGTCTCCTGTACTCGTACTCGTTAAAATGCCCCGATACCAAACGCCGATACCACACAGCATGTGATAAGCGCCATATTCAAACAAAGAAACACCGACAACAGAACAACAGACAGCAGAAAGGAGTTAAGGATGTCTACTATGAAGTATATGTATGCAATGAATATAATGTTAAACATTCAGTATTAACGCCTGTATAGCTGATGTGCGTGAGCTGATAAACAAAGCACGCTGAGTGGATTGAGCGCGCGGCAGTGCAGATGCGCGAGCTTGTCGAGTGAATATATCTTTCTCATCACTGGAAAGTTTGTAGTTCGGTCAGATAGGTCAAAAACAAGTAAGTAAAACAATGCACAAGTTACTTAACGGTAGGGAGAGAGAGAGAGCACGCACACTTCTGT
>NW_015542351.1:1842011-1842352 GCF_001515605.1 Sinocyclocheilus anshuiensis
ATCGGCAAGTACCAAAAATAAAAGTATCGGTATCGGGCGAGTACTGGAAAAAGTGGTATCGGTGCATCCCTAATATCAAGGTTTAAAAACAAAGTCATATAAGCACACTCAAGCTCTCATGTTGTGCAGGTTGAGATACAAACAAAGTTTATAAAAAAAAAAATAAAAAAAATGTTTTTTTTCAAAAACACTTTATATTTATATTAGAGCCCGACCGATATGGGTTTTTTGGGGCCGATACCGATACCAATATTAGGGAGTAAAAAAAGGTCAATATCAATATATCGGCCGATATTCTTTGTGTATATTATAGTACAGTACCAGTCAAAAGTTTGGACACT
>NW_015542351.1:1842390-1857658 GCF_001515605.1 Sinocyclocheilus anshuiensis
CGGACCGCGAATTTAACCACCCGTAACTCCCGAACCCCGGGGGCTATCCACGCGGGGGTGGTCTCATTCGAAAGAGGGCCTCGAGACGTACACTTGATTCGCGTTCGAGAGGGTTCCTCGAGCTGAATGGATCCCCCCGAATTTGGTGTGGATTCGCCGCGCCGTTACGGAGATATGGCCGTTCAAAGTTCCAATGGTTTTCCATTGACTTAAGCTTTAAAGCGTTTCATCCAGGTCGCCAGTAGCAAACAATGGAGCGCGCTCTGCTGGACAAACTAATTACACCATTTCAAGCATTTTATCTGCATTATATGTTCTGTAAAAAAAATGTTAATATCGGCGGCATATTCGCCGTTACCGATATATCGGCGACAGGCTCATATCGGCCGATAATATCGGCAAAACCGATATTTTTATCTGTCAGGCTCTAATTTATATTGTACATAAACTTGAAAGTAGAACCCAATCTCGTTTTGGTTAAATGTGATATGGATATTTTTTTGGAATTCAGTCTTATAATACTGTAATACAAAATTAAATCATTGTTAAAATAACTACCGGAGTATTATAGTGCAATATTAATACATTTGTATTAATTTCTTTAAAAAACAGCATTGCTAGGTGGTCCAGTTAAACCCTAAAGCTTTTATTCTGACAAACATCTGAACTTTTGTGTGCAATTCTTATTGAGCTCCTCACTCCAAATTAAATAACCACCTCCTCTGTCTACAAAACTCTGGTGTCGTCATTTTATGTTAAATATTACAGTAACCTGTGGCACCAAAATATCTGAAATTATTGCATCATGAGCCCTTGTGTGTTTGAAGTATGTGCAGTAGACTAGTGTTGCCACGATACCAACATTTTGACTGCAACACGATACCTGACTAAAATATCTCGATACTACTACTGAACCGATACTAGGACAAACACATAAAACAACAGAAGTAATTAAATAACAGATGATCCAAATGGAGCTTATAGTTATTTTATCTATTTATATAAAGAAAACAACACTGAAATCTTTCACTTGACCTGTGTGTGCCTGCCCTGCTTTTTGAGCATTTCATCCCCCTTTAAAAAAAAATTTAAAATCACATGCCAGTGCCACTACACAGGACTTATGGTGAGCAACTACCGAGCCTATAGGTATATATAGATATTTGCAACATTGGTAAGTTAGCAAAAAGGATAAAGCCGCATAAGACGGTTATTATTTACCTCAATCGCCCCATCAAACTCAGATGGTGAAAAAGTTAATGTCACAAAATAAATCACACATCACACACATATTTGGAGGCATGAGCTAGAGGTGGGAAATATTACCAAAATCAATACGAGTAATTTTATTTCACGATAACAATTTATATCATGATATCGTCATTTTTGTCATTTTATCATTATTAATAAGAACAAATGACATTGATGTCATCAATAAGTGAAAGTGATGTGTGTTACTATGGTAATTCAACGTAAAAATCAACGTACCTCACTTATCAAGAAGAAACAAAGCAACCTCAGCGTCCGATTCCACGCCTTCCTGCTCCTTGAGTTCTCTCCACCGCTGGAAAGCTACTCCAATATTTACGTGGGTCCTACCTCTTGCCTGATCGTAACCCTTTTTTTTTTTAAATGTTTTGTTCCTCCAAAATTTTCCTCTTTTTTTTATCTGCCATCTCTCGCCATCTCTTCTCCCTCTCATTACTAGACACGCCCTTTACTGCTGATTGACAGCAAGTTTGTTTTGGGACACTGTGGTCAAAAGCGTATTTTCAAATACTGCTTAGTGCACCTTTAAGCATGCAAGAAGAGGCCCTAAGGAGTTGCCTTCCTTTTTTTACTGGTACATATATTTACGTATCATCGGCATAACAATGAAATGATATTCCATGTTTACTAAAAATAGACCCAATTGGAAGCATGTACAATGAAAACAAAATGGGTCCGAAAATGGATCCCTGAGGGATTCCACATATAAGAGAGGCCGACGATTATGTAAATTCACCCAGGGTAACTGAAAAGCTCCTATTAGTTAGACAGGACTTAAACCAGTTTAAAACAGTGCCACAAATCCCTATCAACCGTTCAAGTCGTGCAATAATGATTTCATGGTCTATGGTGTCAAAGGCTGCACACTAAGGTCTATTAACACCAAAACTGCAGCATCACCAGAGTCTACAGTTAGCAAAATATCGTTGAGAACTTTCAAAAGTGCAGACTCTGTACTATGATGCTCCCTAAACCCAGATTGGAATACTTCAAATAAAGAATTCCAATTCAAAAAAGACAGCAGCTGAATTAGAACAGCTTTCTCTAGCACTTTCGAGACAAAAGGTAATTTTGAAATAGGCCTATAATTTGAATAATCTGTTGGATTCAGCTTAGTGTTTTTAATTAAAGGCTGTACTACAGCATGCTTAAAGAAGGCAGGAACAGTCCCCAATGCAAGGCAGCTACTTATTATTGATAAAACACTAGGCCCAACTACATCAAATGTTTGTTTAATCAGTCTTGATGGAACAATATCAAGAGGGGAATCAACTATTTTAGCCAAGGTGGAGATTTGAAACTAGGGGTGCTCCGACTGATCGGCTACCGATCACTATCGGCCGATAATCACTTTGGGATGTTTGATCGGCGGTCTCTAAAAAGGCCGATCTCAAAAAAACGATCTCAAGCTGATGACGCTGCTGTGAGAGGTTTGGCATGACATGCAGCGGCACCGTCTCAGTCTCTGTCCGGTGCGGGTAAAATAATTATAATGCTGAAAGTGAGGTAATCACCTTCATATTTCTTAATTAAATAACTTATAAAGTAATTTGAAAACCTTGTGTGAGGTCAACACATATGGCTTTTTGGCTAGGTTTAAAGGATAAGAGCACTTTTAAATAAACAAGGCAATAATAGATGGCACCCGTAGAAAACAAATTTCTTTATGAACCACAGGATTGCTTATAATAAAGATTTCAATGCAAAAGGAAAGGCAGTAGAGCTGACTATTTCTGTCAATGGTAAGTTTGTGATAAAGTAAGAAAAGTAGTTTACATGTTTTGCCACTTGCTTGAGCAACTTAATATATAAATCTAAAGTAAATGCAAAAGTAAAAAGCATTGAATAATGTGTTGCTTATATTTATTGTGTTTAAATCCTGATTGGAGTATTACTATAAATTGTTATAAATGATAAAAAGAAGGCTTTAAAAAGATCGGTATCGTTGATCGGTATCGGCAGATACTGCTTT
The DNA here is from genome assembly GCF_001515605.1 of Sinocyclocheilus anshuiensis. Lineage (NCBI taxonomy): Eukaryota > Metazoa > Chordata > Actinopteri > Cypriniformes > Cyprinidae > Sinocyclocheilus > Sinocyclocheilus anshuiensis. The sequence continues at coordinate 1,845,632 of NW_015542351.1, forward strand.
CTGTGATCGGCCTCAAAAATCCTGATCGGAGCACCCCTATTTGAAACAATATCGCTCATTAGAACATGCAGAAACTAAGAAATGAATTTCTCTATAGAGATATTTACTTTGTTAAGGGATAATGACTGGAAAAGTGTAAAGAATTCAAAAACGTGAAGTGTTTGTCATGTACTGACCATAAAGAGAAGTTTAAAACCACAATTGTTGGTCTGGTTTGTACAACTTTTACTTAGGAGCAAATATCTGCCTTTAAACTTGACAGAAATAAAGATTTGAAATGCATTGTGATAATTATCGATATCAACTGATTTGAAAAATGTTATCATGATCATTTTTTTGGCCATATCGCCCAGCCCTAATAATAACTAATTTTAACATCATGCACGTCACATGCTTTATTATTTTCTCATTCATGCATGTTTCTTATCCACTCTTAAATTGTCAATAAGTTTAAGCAGCCCTGCGCTGGGCAGATATATAAAGTTTGGCACGACTAGCACTGCACACACACTGCTCTACTGTATCATCAGCCTCACACGTAGATGCAACTCAGGAAATACAGCTTAGTAAAACACATTCTTAAAGTACCGGTACTAGTAAAATGCGGAATCTCAACATTTTTAAAAGCAGGATATTGTGATACCTTTTTAGTACCGATATATCGTGCTAACACTACAGTAGACAACAGAACAGAGTGCCGCCCATTAAATTTGAAGCACAGAGAAAATGCAGACTACATTAACCATTTTCTATTTTCAAACACTTTAAAATGTAATTTTTTTTCCTGTGATGATGGCAAACCTGAATTGTCAGAAGCCATTACTCCAGTTTTCAGTATCACATAACCCTTCAGAAATCATTCTAAAATGCTGATTTGCTGCTCAAGAAACATTTATTATTATTATCAATATTGAAAACAGTGGCTGCTTAATATTTTTGTGGAAACCATGACACATTTTTAACCAGAATCCAAATGCAGGTCCAAACGCTCTATCAGATACCAAAGCAAACAACAAACGGTGCTAATATACACACTGTGTGCTGTAGTACAACCCCCCCAAAAAAATCATGATTCTAACCTTTATCTCCAAATCGAAATAACATTTGACTACACAGGGATTTCTCTTGAATCTGAACTGTTGAAATACTTCCTGTCCGGGCTCACAGGCAGCGGAGCGGAATCCCCACAAAACATAAATGCAATTCACAATCCATCATATAAACATCAGAGCAACACTAACCAATCCAAGAGCAGTATTGTTGACTCCATGACATAATGACAAGTCAGTAATGCTCAGCACTCAACACAAGCAATCCACACTTATGAGCTCTCAGCAGACATGAGTGCTGTTATGAGTGCTGCAACTTTCATGCTTAGCGCGCCGGTAATTGATCTTGACACCAATCCAACTGACTGACAGAAAGAGAGAGAGAGAGAGAGAGAGAGAGAGAGAGAGAGAGAGAGAGAGAGATCCTGACGTCTCCCTCTCTACAGCCCCTCAGCAGCTGTTAACAGAGACTGAGAGCATTCAGTCTTAAACACTGAATGTTTTAGACATCTGATCAGACTCCAACACCACTGCAGCTGTCAATTCCCATACTGAAAATCAGGAGACAATACCTGTTTGCTAAATAATAGGACTGTCAATCCATTACCAGTTTTAACTGAATTACATATGCTGGTTAATCAAATAATTCGCATATCAGTATTTAAGGAAAAATGTTCCCAAATGAAGATAAGTCAAAGACTTTGTGACAGATGAGTAAATAATTTAATAGATATGACATTAAATGGTTTTTATTAAATGTCTGAAACATACTTTCCCTCTGTATTATTTATTTAATTGTTGGTTTGTTTACATAAGCATCAGACATGTTAGCATAATCATAAGAAATCATTACTGTAATGAGAATTAATCACCAGCAATTAATAATGAACATGTACAATGAACTTGTCTGATTGTGGTAGTCATATTTTTGTATAACAATGATAATGTAATGACAATTTTAATCACTGTTGGACCTAGTGTTTTTGCTTTGTGTTTTGTTTAAAAGCTGGTTTGTTTGACGGTTACAAAAAAACTGCTTGGAAGAGCATGAGAATGTTTTCAGCATGAGTGTCTGAGATTGTTTGCTCTGTTTTGTGCGAAGTCAGGAAAGGTTTCATAACTGTTCTCATGCAGAGAAATTTCAAGAACATCAACATTCTCACTATGTTCATTCTCAAGTCCTGAACTGACAGCTGTTTATAGTTTAACAACAAAAGACTGAAGACATTCAAGCTCAAGTCAAATGAAAAGGAGAATGAATCCTTACCTTTAATCTTCAGCTTGTCACGTTCTTCCTGACTGATGTTCTCACTTGCTGTCAGGTACTCGTGAAACTCTTTAAAGCCAATAGACTGGAATATGCCATGCTGATAGTCCTGACTGCAAACACAGAGGAGAAAACTAAATTCCTTATGTACACAACTAAAGTAAATGTAAGTGATTTTTGTCCACAAGAGCACCACAATGCTAGAATGCTCTGGGTTTTTGCCAGGGTGTTAAGTATAAATTTTTTTTTTTTTTAAACTAGCCCCAAACTTTTAAACCGTAGTGTAAATGCATGCTATACAATGTGTGAATCAATTAATAAATACATATATAACAATAACAAAACAAACATTTCTGTACACAGTTTTAAAGCAGCAATAATTTAATGAAATTACATTTAAAAAAAGAGGAAGAAAAATGTTCTGCAAAAACAGCAAACCATAACTGTATTTTCTTCTATAAAATGTAAGGGATAGGTAATGTTTATAATGCTATTACAGCTATGATTCTTTCAGCTATGAATTTCAATTAAATATGAACCTAAATCTGATGTACAAGATAAATAAATGCCTTCTGTTGTGCTCCGTCTGGGTGAAGTTCAGTTATGTCTGAAGTTTAACAGCAACTCAGTTACAATAAGCTTTTTTTTGTGAAATAGAAACACTCTCAAAAGCTTGAATTTGCAACATTTCACTGCTATGAATATATTATATTACGTTATGCACTGGTAAAAGTATTCTGAAACCACAAGCAATCTGTCAAAGCATCAACCATCTCATATGAAACTACATACTTTAAAGAGTTCTTTAAAAATAGTTTAAAGTGCTCCCATGTTTTTCAGCACCATAGATTGTGCACTTTTTCCACAACAGCTCACATTTTTCAAATGCACTTCATTATACAAACACACCTAATGCTACAGTAATTAAACCGAGACTAAACAACAAAGCTTTTCCTTTTGAATGTTTCATTATCAATGTTATTGCTTGGCTGTAGCAGAATTTAAAGAACAATATTATAAGTATTAGGCCCTTTGGGCGAACTAAAGGGTGAAATCAAATTCAATGTTTAATGGGACTCAATTTTAGATGGAAACACGGTCACTGGGTGCATCAGAACACCAGCCCCTGGGGTAAAAATGAGTCATCATACAGCTCAGAAAACAGAGATCAGCCGGTCATAGGGACACAGACAGTACAGACGGGGCGAGGGGGAGGGGGTCTATTGACAGGACAGAGCGAGATAGACCGAGAGGGAATGGAAAGGAGAGACAGGCAGAGTCTGACCTTGCTGCCTTGTGACTGCTTCCAGTGTAAGGTGAGAGGGCTGGCGGAAGGGCGGCAGATGCAGACAAAAAGAAGAGAAAAAAGGAGGAGGAAGAGAGTGGGATGACGTGAGGAAAGAGGAGAAAAGAGCTTGGCTGGCAAGTTTGCCAACGAAGACGTCTGAGAGGAGAGGCGGGGTGCGATCGACTGGACGGAGAGCCAGGCATTCGGCCATCAATCAGCAGAAGCCACACCCAGAGCGGCCCAACCCCAGACACTGCTGTGTCATCAACATCCACACAGACACACCGCAGTGCAGTCCATCCACCAATATCCCCGCACAACAGAGCATGCGACAGCACTAACAATCAATAATTAATCACCTTTTCAAACAAATATTGTTAGTGCATCAGTAAATACAGTCTAAAGCACGGGACACAGCATCATGGGCTTCGCTGATGTTCTGATTGCTAAAAGATCTGAAGATTACAGCTGAATCTGCTGTGCCATATATCTATAGCCTGATTGGCAAATTGACTGACAGCACTGCGCCACCACGTGATGCTTGTCTTTGCAAAAATCACCACTACAAAACTACAGTGTCATTGGTGGATGGTGGGGCAATTCTATGTGGTTGCTAGGGTGTTTTGGTTGGGTGGTTGCCGAGCCATTTCCATATGATTCCTAGCCTGTTAGGAGCGGTTGCATGGTCATATCTATGTGAGGGTGTTATGAGTGGTTGCTAGGGCATATACATGTGAGAGTGTTATAAGTGGTTGTCAGGGCATTTCCATGTGATTGTTAGGTTATGAGCGGTTGCATGGGCATATCTATGTGAGGGTGTTATGAGTGGTTGCTAGGGCATTTCCATATGATTCCTAGGCTGTTATGAGAGGTTGCCAGGGTGTTTCCATATGATTGTTAGGGTGTTATGAGTGGTTGCCAGGCCATTTCCATGTGATTCCTTGGCTGTTATAAGTGGTTGCCAGGGCATTTCCATATAATTGTTAGGCTGTTATGAGTGGTTGCATGGGCATATCTATGTGAGGGAGTTGTGAGTGGCTCCTATTAGGCAGTTATGAGTGGTTTCCAAGGTGTTTTTACGCAATAGTTTGGGTGTCATGAGCAGATGTCATGGCGTCCAGGGTGTCATGCACTTATCGTCAACAATTTCATTGATGTCTGAACCTCAAAAGGTGTGGGATAAGTTATGTCCCAAAGTTTAACACTGAGGGTTGTTTAAATCCTAACCTAAGTATGAGCAACAGTACCGGTGATGCTTGCCTTTGAGAAGCATACTATAAAGACATGCTGACATGGCTTTGACTGTCCTTGAAAAAGTATGAAATTCATTACATTTCAGTTCATTTTAAAGTCATATTTACGTATATATGCATGATGAGATATTTATAGTCTTCATAAATACGGCAAGCTCAATGAAATGTAAAAATCAGTTTATTAGATAACAGGCCCTGAATCACAGTCTAATGCTAATGTCACGGTCGCATCAAATGTTAGGCAGCAGTATGGACCAATACATTTCCTGTGAATTCAAAAGGCATACACGTGTAAATGCAACCTCTCGTAACTCCATGTACTCTGACATCCTGGCCTTAAACGGAGTTTGAAAATTAGTGAGGTCTGGGGTGGGGTTAAGAATTGTGCAAACAACTCATTATATACACTAACACTTTAAAAGAGACAGACATGTAGATGTTCGTGAAAGATGTTTTTTGAGGGATGAACACTGTTAAATTATACCATATTTTATACCATATTTATTGCATCAACATTTGTTAATACTTTACTATAGGTTAGGGGTGGATAATTTTATCAGGTGTTTATTAATCATACAACAACACATTACTGTTACAGTTTTCATTAATAACCTTTGCTATATAGATAACTTTGTCTAGTGCTCTTATGAATGTTCTTAGCATGACTGTGAAAATATAACTACTATACTTAATGAAATAGCATAGACTTCTTCATGGCTAATGTTTGCATATTTCATTTCATTCTGTAACCTACTTGTCCTACAGGTCTGTGTACTAGTGTTAAATGCTACGGTTTTTGATAGTGTTGATAACGTTTGACAGATAATATGTTGTTTTTTGCATTTGTCTTACCAAATGTTGTATCCTGTCAGCAATAACCTGTCTGTGGGCTTTTTGGATTACTGTTAGTTTAAGTGCCGGTGATGCAGTGTTGCCAGATATTGCTATGAAAACAAATAAAAACCAAAACAATTTAAAATAAACCGAAATTAAATCAAATCTTTTGTAATTAAGATAAAGATATCGCTAACCCTAAACTGCTACTTCCCTCTTTATTTTTTTTTCTAAAGTGTCAAATTAAGTGGAAAAAACAAGTACAAAGACACTTATAATAGGTGGATCTGGCAACAACGAAGGCTGTGCCCGCGCCCTCACTCACAACTCTCTCAAGCCTTGTTCACTCCGCCAGCATCTTGCAATGATCATTTTCATACCACGGACGCTAAACATTCTTGCAAACTGTCTAAACTGAATTATACATGCACACACTCATATGAGGAGTTTTAAACAGCAAATTAGTCATTCAGAGAGCAAATTTTATTTTTGAACATGAAAATTTTACCGAGGTCCAGACTTTGGTGACCTCATAGCTGGCTATGGCCATGTCTGACATTACTCAAAACACACCTGAGTCATTCAACCGACTCGGCCACTTTGCCCAAATCAACTGACATCTACGTCAGTTATTGACAACGTCTCACTTGTCAAAGCCCCGGATTCCCACCATTACTTAAGACAAGAACCCCCTCCTAACAAGAACAGCAGGTTATTTGCTAGAACTTATTAACTTAAAAGGTCTGATGTGCAGAACAGGTTCAGCCTGTGAAACTTCGCTTTCTTGTATTTCTCTGACAGTTGAAGAAAAGAAAAGACAGCTGTGCAGCTTTTATGTCAGGCAGCTCGTGCGAGATAAGTTTCACATGGTTCATTCAGAGGTAATACAAGGATTATGAATACAAAACAAATCTGACCTAGTTCCAAAACCAAATAGAGGATCTTAAACCTAGAGGTGTACAACAGATTGGTGGCTTATATTATTCACCAATTACTAGTAAAATAAAGTTATTATAGATACTGATGAATCTATAAAACCAACAACAAATTATGACAGCCTATCTTTAAACTGCTAATTTGTTACATTTGTGTCATTGTTTTTTTCTCTGAAGTGCATGTAAGACAATGTGATATTCAAGTTAGCATATTAGGTTATGCATTGTCAGAAAATCACAAGTGTTTAGTTTCATAAACTGTTTATCATGAATCTAAAAATTTCTGTTTCACAACAGTGAGAGCTACCTGTTTTCTTTGATCTTCTTGTCATTGAAGCGTTGGTGAAAATCTTTAAGCTCATCAATCAGCCCAAGCGACAACATTTGATCCACACGCTTGTCCAACCTCTCATCCAGAGCTACAGAAGAGGACAAATGAGGAAATTAAATAAGGATACGGCAGACATGTTATAGTGCCAATCTACAATGGAGCTACCATTCGTTTCGTAGTGCAGCCAGAAGATGCAAGGGTCCTGGAACCGCAAGGGACCCCCAAGACAATCTCCTCCATCCTGTCCTCGCTGCTCCTCCAAAAGCCGACTGTGTGGAACTCCAGTGTCCATATAAACCTGCAGACTCCTGTTAATCAATCAACCAACCCATCAACTGGCCATCAACTTAGTTAAATTAATGCATTTCTCAAATGCATTTGAAAGATTTACGCATGCCAAATATTATCTTAGCTGAACATATTATTTGGAAAGAACACACCATGTACCAAACAGAAACATGATGAACTACTAACATCCAAACAAAAGATGAACAATGAAGTTTAAGTTTTGTCACGCTGCAGAGGTGGTGCATGGGATTGTGTCAAGCTTGTGAGTTTCTCAAAAGGAGCTGATATCAGGAGGAGACATCAGCACTGTGAACTGTGGGAGAGGAGCTCATCCTCGGCAGCAATACTGCAGATGCAGTGGCACACAGGCTGGCATCAATTAAGCGAGCACATAGTGCTCAGTAGAGGTGCTAATCGGCCCCTTGATACCAATCAAACACCAATTGAGGCACGCTTGGTAGCCACAGCCATCAGCAGTTCTCCCACACAGGTGAAAGAAATAGATGCCCAACAAATGCCAAAATTTACCATGGCAAGACAGAATGATACGGTTCCTACCCAAGTTCACGTCAAGTTCCGCTCCTTTTGTAACAATATATGAGGGGGAAAAAAACAACTCAACATAAAAAGTATAAGAATAAACAGCATTCACTGAAAGAGGAATAAAGGGTAAAGACACAGTAAATAGGGTGACTGGTATCTAAAAAGGTTGGCTGTTCAAGCCCCATGAACTATCACTATTGTGCACTTGAGGAACTTTATTCGATAGCTTCAATTTTAACACCTCAGAACAGGTACAAATTAAGAAAATGGTTATATTTGCGTACACAGAGCTGGAGTCAAAACTAGATGTTCCATGACCAAGACCACTGCCAGGCTCACTAAGAACAAGACCCAAAATGCAGACTTAATCCCAAGAGCCAGACCTGCTGGTCCAAACATTTTAATGGAATTCAAACCCTGAATTAATTGCAGCTTTACTTTCAAACACTGGACTATTTTGTATAGTAAGTAGCACCCATTCAGAGCCATAGAATTCTTACAAATACTTTTAAATTATACCATGCTGATCTGTGACAAAGGTAAAAATATTCACTCAGTGGAAATACACAGTAGTCTTTTCTGTGACTTGTAATTAAGCTTTGTCTCAATGTTTTATATGCTATCACTGAAGTAATTACCTTGCGATCTTGCGTGCATCATGAGGGTGCAATATGGCTGCCATGTCAGGATCCACCTCCTTCAACCGTCTGTGAAGCTCAGGACCTCCCAGTTTCTCAAGCTCTACCCTTGATTCACAAGTCCCACCCTTTTCTGACACTGTGTCACTCCCCTGCTGTAGGTCAGACAGAGGAGGACTCGATTAGAACATATCTGCCAACAGATGCACAGAAAACCTTTTAATATTACTCCGACTTACGAGCTCTGTTTCAAAATGTAGAGAGCTGCCACGTTGCCTACTGCCTTTTACAGCAACATCCAAAACATCACAGAACATCATAAGAGACTGATTAAGAACACTCGACATAGGCAGCAACTCTGTGACACACAAATAGTGAGACTCGCAATTGGTTTTAACAGTTTGCCATTAGCATGTTGCTAAGCTAACAGCATGATATTTTAATAAAGAGTACTCAAAACTGCATTCTGGGATTGTCTTCTCTCTTGGGGTATCTTAAAAGGCAACATAATTAGGATTCCTTCCTTATGGAACAGGCCTCCTGATTAAGGCACGTATATGATATTTAAAGTAGGCAATAGGAAAGTAGGAAATTTCTATTTTCTAAATGAATGTTATTGATCTTATTGTGAATGATTCAAATGATAAATGTCATTTTTAATCAAAATATATCATAACTTGGTCTTCTGGTGAAACTAAAGACTTCTCTCTGGTCATGTATGTTGAACTTTTCCAAAATAAAAGAAAAGCTATGTCGCTACTTTTGTTACATCGTGACTTCAAAATGCTGCCCATGTAGGCAGCTCACTAGATTTTGGAACAGAGCAATTGTTTATACTCATAAAACATTAAAATTCACATTTACCCCAGTGTCGATGAGCACTTTCCATAAAATAGACTCAATGTAGTAGTTTGTGCCTCCAACAATGATGGGCAGTTTTTTCTGACGGTGCATGTCCTCTATGTATGAAATTAAGGAAAGGAATGAGCTTTTCAGATAAATGACGGCATTGTTACAAGCAATACATAAATTATGCACAATGATCATACATGTGCAACCACATTGGATTAGACTGCAGAACACACCAGTGCTACAGTGTTCGGCTGAAATGCAATATCATATTCCTAGATTTATAGCTGTTCTAGCAATAATACATGTAATGTCCAGGCCTGGTGCCGTAAGAGGACACCCGGTTCAACACGACTGCTGGGATTCTGCTAAAGTTAAACGACATCAAAGGCTGCCTCCGTGGAGCAATTCGATAACTGCTTCAATATGAGAAGGTGCATCAGCACTCCTCCTCAATCGAGACGGCCAAACACACACTTCCAGGTCACATGCATCAAAATCAAAGCAGTCTGGACACACACTGTCCACCCCACCCGCATCACTCTGTGATCCCTGGGGAGGGAGGTGGAGAAAACGAAAGAGAGGAGGAGAGAAGAGCAGGGAGTGAAAGGCAGCCATGAGGAAAGGGTTGGGGATGAGATTGCGAGAAACCGATAAAGAGTGGTTAAGCATTTCTGAATGGTTATGACAGAAGATAACTCTTGATTATTTCTCTTGATATCCTAATTGTGATTATTAATTTTAAATGCAGCCCCATTTCTGCGTGCTTTACAGTGGTTATCACTGCTCTTCAGTGAGGGAGCAAGACTGGGGAGCTCATGACCCGCCACTCCTCATTTCTTGCGCGTGAGCGTGAGGTGTCTGCGGCAGCGCTCTTCCAGACACTGCGAGAGCCGACACACCTCCTCACAGCATCTCCCTCAGCTATTAATATCCTCCTCATCTCTCAGCAAACATCTGCAGCAGGCGGGCGGGGGAAACGAGGACAGCCACGCGCCTCGCTCTCCGTCACACGCATTTCCAGTTATGCCCTTGCATGTACTGAAAGAGCATGCCCAGGGAGTACAACCCAGTGCCCACTCATAAAATGCCACAGCCATTCATGTGGCTCGCTGGGAAATGCCACATTCCACAAAAGACGAGAAATTAAAAGATTGGGATTCGCATTCAAACAAGACAGTCTCACAATAGCAGCGTCACTGATGTCAGGGAGGCGATGACATTTTAAAAGAACAATTACTCAGAATGATCATTAAGAAGTTTGCAGATGATATCTTAAAAGGCTGAGTAATGGCCCATTAATTTCATCTGCAGAGACAAAATAAAAAGCATTTATATTTAGAAGGGGCTGTCAACTAAACGTGTCAACTAAATGAATTTCTGCAACCATTAATTATGGGGAGTATGGACTGGGCAAAATGGCCGACTAGTCACCCAGTTAACTAGTCAAAGGGTTCCAGACTATGGGGGAGACTGTTGAGAAATATGCTCCTCAAATTACAGGACAATCATAAAAATTACTCGCTGTTCAGTAAGGGGGTCGACTGTAAACTCAGTGACAGCTCTGAATGCTTCCCTGGCTATGATTCAGATCGCTAAAGTGTCAGACCCATTCACACCGAGAAAAATAACTATAGCAATAACTACTTAATGTTAACACCAACGCATGATAACATTCTAAGCGCGCATTTGCCGCTTTAAATGCTTGAGCTCTTTAATGTCAGGTGGATTCTGATTGGCTGTCAATGCTTTTATTGTTCCTTAGCTGGAAAAATATGTTCTGAAAGGGAGTCCAATGACATAGTTCCTCCATATCGTTGTTACAGCTGTGATGTTGACTTCGTTATTCTCATAGAATAAGAACAATTTTTAAAACTTTATCGTTATAATTACCATCCTCGGAATGAACAGGCCTTTCTTCACAAGCAAAGTTTGAGAGAGTTTTGTTAATCTAGTGATAGACTCATTAAAAAAAAAACTGTTTATAAAGAGTCACTTGTTCATGAATCAAGCACAGACATGGAAAAATACCTAAAATAATTTAATTCGACCTGGAAGATTCTGGAATTTCACTATGAAGGGTTGGACATATCAGAAAGGATATGAGAGACAGAGCCTTGTTCTTGAAGTCCACCACTGTGTATCCACTAACCAATGGATCCACAAAGCTGATCATGTGATGGCGACACTGGGCTTGCTCCTCCTCTGTAACCTTATTGATGATGATGTCCAGCCCTTTGTAAACCTGCAGTGAGACAGAGGTAAAATAGGTCACAGGCATGTCCTCACTCTCTCCTACATAACTATTGTCATGGTTTTTATGTACTGTATGTTTGACTATTGTGTAGAAGCAGAAAGACATTTGTGTGCAACTCAACAGAAAGATCTATTATCTTCAATGAACCTCAATGAAACCATTGGATTCCAGTATATGAATGAACAAGAACCAGTTCTGAATTCCCAACCCTAGTTACGTGGCATCAGTCCATAAGTGGACAGTAGGGGTGTGCCATATCATACCGTCCACGATAATACTGGTATAATTTTTTACATGATAAAAAAAAAAAAAGTGTCATATCGCGATATCAATGATATAGCGACGTGATGACGTATGGCGGATATACGTTCCCTGGCGCGCAAAAACAACAACGACACCACCACCACCACCACCACCACCACCACCACCACAAACCCAATAGGTGTGTTCGACTTGAAGCAGCGCTGCGCAGACTGATCGGTCTATTCGGTCTAT
>NW_015542351.1:1858297-1862554 GCF_001515605.1 Sinocyclocheilus anshuiensis
CGGTTCTAGAGCATATTCAAGCGCACTCTTACCTTCAAAAATAGGCAAGACGCATATCTTTAGCGAAGCGGCGTGGAGAGCCGCTTCTGGGATGCTTCTGAAAGGTGCCGTGGCTCCGATGGTGTAAACACAAGCATTGACTAGAATGGCCGCGTCGGAGACCTCCGTGAAGTTGGCACCCCATAAAAAGAAATAATCACCAAAACTATGCCATTCGTTTGCTAGAAAAAGTGCTCAAAGATAAAATAGCCTTAAGCTATACTGAATGTGAAAAAAAATTAAAATAAAAAAAATACCACAAAAAACTGATAGATAATGTTGCTATATATCAACGAGGTAAAACTTTTTATTAATATTTTGCAATAAAAAAAAACTCACATGAGCGTGTGGTATGCAATTTTAACACATTAAATTATGATATGCAAGTCTAGACATTTCATCTTATTTCATTCAAAGATATTTTAAACAAACACACCTTGGCTGTCCTTCACGCATAGCCTATTCCTCAAAGAGAAAATACAGCTGAGCAATATCATGGTTTATGCTCCGAATATTTCATCTGCAAAATGCATAATGCAATTCACATTTAAAGGATACTAATAATAATACACAATAGGCTACTAAGTGAGAAAACAGTTGATGTTAGTATTCTAATGGCACAAATCGAGCACAAATGGATTAGAACGATTTAGACTCGCAGTAAAAATAAAAAAATTTAAAAAAAAAACACGGTCTCACCGTTTCAACTTAATGCTGCTTTGAAATTTAAGCTTAGTCAACTTGAAATATGAAGTTAGTGAAAACTTGGAGCTGACTATAAACTTAAAATGTTAAGGAAGCACAAACACTATTTTTTTCAACTCTGCGGCCGCGCTAAACGGGGTGGAGAGTAAAATTCTGATTATTTCTTTTTATGGGGTGCCAACTTCACGGAGGTGCGTCGGAGCCGTAAAGGCCCGGGTATACTTCACTTTCCGCGTTCCGTTCCGTCTCGCGCACAGCCGCGTTCCGCACAGCTTTCAAAGTATCCTCAACCGCGGATGAGCTCGGACGAACGAGCTCGACACATATGCGCAGTACCACCTACTCTTGTCTCAACATTCACCTCGCGCATGCGCTGTTGTACGCGCACCGTCCGCGCGGTCTCCAAAAATTGCCTGCACGCGGATGGGTTGCGCGGGTTAGCCCTCCTGATGACGAAAATGATGTAATGCGGACGGTGCGCGGATGCGGACGGCTGAAGTACTTTGGCCTTAACGCGCCGCAAAGGATGGAAAATGCTTTTCATTTTGTTTGCACTAATAAATGCTGCTGCCTGCCAGCTGCAATCACCAATAAAACGTTGTTCCATGTTTTTTTTCTATATCGTCATAAATATCATTATCGCAAATATTCTTGAAATATCATGATATAATTCTGAGGCTATATCGCCCACCCCAGTGGACACCATAAAGCGTTGCACTGTGGTCACTCAAGGAACCTGTCAGGGTCCACAGCAGGATTTCAAGATCAAGGGCATGCGTGCACCACCATGGCTAAATTTAGACCAGCTTACCTTAACTCCTCTGCCCTTGCATGCCGATTTTGGCAAGTTAGGAAGAAATGCTACTGAATTATTAAGATCTTTTCCCCTGTGCTCTTCACAGGACATCCCTGCCAGCGAAATCTTGGTAAGGGTGAATGAGGAGAACAGCATTTAAGGAGAGACATGAATTCAGCCCATTCTCTCCAGAGCAGAATGGTAAACACTAATAAAGGAGCGCGATTAAAACGCGCAGAAGGTCTTAACAATCGCCACAGAACTTGGCATGGTACTGCCATTCCTTTTTTTACTGTGCAAGTAAATGCTTGCTTTTTAGAGCCAGCCCTCTTGAACACGATATTTCGACTTTACAGGCCTCTAACTCTGTGAAAACTTGGAATCTTGAAATAAAACTAAAACATAAGCGTTGGGTCACTAAGCTTGTTAAGACAGACTAAAAAAAAACTTTCATAAAAGTGCAGCTTGAGTACAGAGCACAACACTTTTGGACACTGTAAAACTGTTGCCAAAAACAATGTGGTGAAACTGAAGTTAATCAGGTCAGAACAAATGGCTAAATACGTTTATATGTAAAGTGGGTGTTCATATGTTAATGTACCTTGTTATTTTCCATAAACCGTCTGGATGGACAGTCATGTGTTACGTTCCAGAACTTTGTGAGCTACCTATGGAAGCAGCATTTTAAGACCACTAGAAACACTACAGCTCTGACACCGAACATTGAGACTGTAGATATTCAGCTAATACTGTTGCATTATGAAGGATCAATACAGCAAAGCACATGGCTTGAGAGACAAGCATGCTGGGAGCTCTACAGCTCTGTGGAGAGGGCATTTCAGGTCAGATGACAGATAAACAAATGAGGGTGGTGACAAGTTCTACAGATATTGGAAGCAGCAGCTGATACAGTATCCCTTGATATGGTTGGTGTGCTTTTAAATTAATAATAAAAAAGGACAGAAATTAACTATAATTGCGCTACCATTAATAATTTGCACAAATGAAAGCCAGTGCCAATAATAGTGCATATTTCTTTCCCTAAAATTCATCAAATCACGTTACTGTTATTTTGTTCACTGAAAATTTGCAGACCAATATTTTAAATGTTCTGTCATACACATTGAAGATACTGAAGATTTTTATGTGAGCAACTTATAAAACTTTGCACAGCCTTGCTAGTGGCAAATGTTTGTGCAACTGACGGAAAGTTTCTCACAAATAAACAGTTTTTGAAAGGGGTGAAGAATAAGATTTTTGTTCACTGAAAATGTGGAAAGATTTTAATGTAAAGCATCAATATTGAGATGAGATGTAGATGAAACTCCACCCCAAAGAGATGTTAAAAGTTTAACAGTAACTAGGCCGAGTTGGGATATCTTAACAGATATCATCTTGCTTTCATCAAAATATGAAACATGTTTAGTGTGAATATGCGGCAAATTATATCAATAGTTTCAGAATACAATTTCAACATGATTAAAATGCAGTTAACACAAAAGAAATACCTTGTGTTCATGAGAGTGAAACCAATCAGTTTGATTCAGTTGTGTCTATAGCCTCATTTAAATAGCTCTGACTATTTATTCTTTACAGTATATGATTTGAGTTCTCACAGCTTGAATTAGGCTACAATTTACTACATTATTTCCTACAGTAAGAAATATAATTGCACACAAAAATAACACTGATATAAGGATCTAAAGTACAGATGCACTTTCGTGTTAAGTGAGGAACGCACCTAGAATAGGAGCATACGTTTGTAACCTCGCACACAGAAATCATCTTATAGATTTGAGATCCATCAGGAAAATCCACTCGATTCATTATGCTGCGTGTTCATGCAGGGCTTTTATTTTTTGTGTGCAGAGGCCTTTTGCCGGAGATTAGGTTGCAGACAACACTAGCGAATCCATGAATTATTAGGCTATCGATTTAATTTTTATCAAACTATCACGTTTATTTTTCAAATCCAATGGTCTCAATTGAAACCTGAGCTCAGAAATAACTTGTATCCATCAGGCAGGCACTAATATAAAGTAGCCTAATAATAAATTGAATAAATGTTAAATAAATCAAAGTAATGGAGAAGCGGCCAAATCAGTCAGCAGGACACCGGGATTTTTCCTGACTGGCTGCGGGGCTGCAGGCTGTACACATGTCAATGCCGTTTACGTTCGGGTCCAGTTGGGTTCGAAATTAAATGCCGTCAGTTCAGGTCGGACTTGGGACTAATTTCATCAGTTCTGTCTTGGGTCGGGTTTTTCATTAATTTAAAGGAGACATATTATGCCCGTTTTACAATATGTAATATAAGTCTCTGGTGTCCCCAGAATGTGTCTGTGAAGTTTCAGCTCAAAATACTCCACAGATCATTTATTATATCATTTTGAAAATGCCTATTTTGAATGGAAGCAGAAATACGCTGTTTTTCGGGCCTGTGTCTTTAAATGCAAATGAGCTGCTGCTCCCCTCCCCCTTTTCCAGAATAGAGCTGCGCCATTACAGCTCGGACCTGCTAAAAAACATCTGTTTTGGTTCTGATTATCATGTTTATCGCGCTGAAATCATGCGTTTTAAACCAAATGAGTTTAAACTTCAGATAGATGATTTTCTGAGTGCACACATCTGAAGCACACGGACAGAAAGCTGCTGTCGCAGCATGTGAGTACTAAACTAAGTTCTCATTCACACACAAGTTTACGTTAAAAACACAC
>NW_015542351.1:1864430-1887097 GCF_001515605.1 Sinocyclocheilus anshuiensis
GTTTTGGTTCTGATTATCATGTTTATCGTGCTGAAATCATGCGTTTTAAACCATATGAGTTTAAACTTCTGATATACGGTTTTCTGATTGCACACATCTGAAGCACACGGACAGAAAGCTGCTGTCGCAGCATGTGAGTACTAAACTAAGTTCTCATTCACACACAAGTTTACGTTAAAAACACACGAGTTACAAAAAACAGTCGGTTATGTCTGTGAAGGTAAACTGCTGGGAAATAAATCTCATGTTTATTTTAGATCTGTGTGGCAGCAGCAGTAAATAAATCAATAAATCCACTTCTCGTGTCTCCTCTGAGGCTGGGACTCTAAATAGTGTTCTGTGCTCGTCTGTGCAGCCAAAAACAGAACAGTTAGCATGTTTTGCTCAAACTTTCACCATGGCATTACACCGTTGTCGCTTGCGAAATCAAAATGACGGTGCCATGTGTGGAAACTTACAGATTAAGGGTCGGTAATATTATAATGACATCCCTTTGCCACGTCACCAAGGGAGCGAAATCAGACGCGCTCGTTTTTCTCAGACGCTTGCAGAAAAAGGCTTACCAAAACAAAGTTACTGGGTTAATCTTTATCACATTTCCTTGGTTGGTAGATGCACCGGGGACCTGATTATAGAACTTAAAACCTGGAAAAATCCGATTTTCATGATATGTCACCTTTAATATATGCACGTCGGGTTCGGGTAAGAAGTGATTCGGGTCGAGTACAGATTTTAGGACCCGAGAAGACCACTAAAATGCCACATAACCAAAATCCACAAAAAAGAAACCTTGCAACGACCATAGAAAAAAATCTGCATATGTGTTGTTGTGTTCTTCAGAGGGGCCCTAGCATGTATGAGCTACCCTCCAGGATAAGACTAAAATTACACAAAACACAGAACAAGAAAAAGGGGGTGGGGCAAAGAATGACAGAAGGCCCTGTGAATGCAGAGCCTGGTCATGTGGCTCTCATTTGGGGCCACGTTTCTTAAGTGCTGCAGGCATTAACGGGTTTTGTTCCCTGCACCCGTTTATTACCCCCTTTTATTAGACTCCGCACCAGCCTCTCACTGATACAGAGCCCACCCGGCGCTCCAAGCTTCAAATGACCAGCACGCCCCTTCTCCAGTGTTTATTTAATTTTTATTTTCTCTAGTCGTTCAATAGAAGGCATATTTAATCTGGCATAAATACAGATGTGCCTGTGAGAAATGGAACTACAACTCGTTCAATGTTGTCATGTTGTCAATCATTTTACAGATGAAACTGTAATATTTTGACAACTCAAAATTTGTGGATAGTCATTTTAAATGTCTTTTAAAAACGTACAAAATATGAAGATTGTTATATGAGAAAATCATTTATTACTGGTTAACGCTTAATAAACATAGGTACAATCTAGCTTGTTGTGAATTGATGGCAAGTTAAATGCGGGAAAAAAAACATTTTGAAAGGGATGAGGAATGAGACTTTCATCCATTAAATTCTTTCCCAAAAAATGCCAATGTTTCACAAAACATTTTTGTTAGTAGCGAATTTGAACATAAGTACAGTTCATTCAATGTGCTGTGCTGTGCTGTGCTGTTGTGTACCTTGATATCAATAATTTTATAGATGAAACTGGAATATTTTGTCCACACAAAATTTGCGGACAAACATTTAAATGTTCTGCCGTAAAAAGTACAACTTGTTGAAGATTATTGTGAGAAACATTTAAAACTTGTAAAAAAAAAAAATAATAAAAATGAAAAATATTTAAACATTGGCACAACCTTGCTTTGAGGTAAACTGTTGAAAATAAAATAGACTGCAAGTTTCTCACAAACAAACAGATTTAAAAAAAGATGAGGAATTAACTATTTTGTTCACTGGAAATCTGTTAAAAGATTTAAGTTTTGATGTTCCTCTCAGCCTCATTTTTGCTTGCGTCAAATTTAAACTAGTTTCCTGACCTCTATCTCACAGACATGTTTGATTTGAATGATTAAGCCATTGAGGATTCTTTTTTTGCGATTAGCCTTCCTGTTGCGTTCACCTTGGTTTGTCTGGTTGACGTCGCAATGGTGAAGTCCTGCTGTTTGGTCTCATGCCCTTCCATGACTTCAATGGCAGGCATGGCATCTATTCCCATGCAGCTGCCTATGCGTGTGTGCGTGTGTGTGTGTGTGTTTGGACATGTTCTAGAGAGCCAGAGTGTCTAATTGACACTCATTATTAATGAGGAAAACTGGCCCACAGAGAGGGGGGAGTGAAAAAGAGGAGGGAAACAGGAATAGAACAAATGTGGACTCCTTATTTCACATCCACAATTTCCGATTTTCCAATTGTAAAAAAGACAATAACAGCATTTATGAGGTAGTAACAGTTGCGGCAGGGTGTGAGAGTCCAAGCGCTTACCATTCACATGAACAGAGCAGGAGACGGCCGACACAGTGGTCACAAGTCTGTGTATCGACCACAGCCCAATGGGGTGGGGACAGTTTTTCTTTGTGTGAGAGTGAGTGAATGAGAGTGTATGTGTATATGTGAGACCCAAAGAAAGGGAGAAAGCAAGGGAAAGGGGGTGAACAAGCAAAAAAAGCTGTAGTGAATCCAGTGACCCACACCACAAACACTCAGACGAGTCCCCAGACAATGGCTTTAGTGTTGAGCTATTACAGCTGGCCGCGGCTGACCCACACAGCACCTCAGGCCACGCACGAGACAGCTGCTCCCCACTATTTATACGTTCGGGGGCGCTATTACGCATCTCATGAATGATTCTAGAATGTGCCGATCAAAAACACATATGAGGAAGACGCAGAAACGAGTGATCTCGTATGTATGCATATGCATATAAAAAACAATATGATCATCAACAATAAACAGCATATAAATGAAAACTGCCTAATGTTACCGAGTGAAATGTCGATCCAGGAAGTGGCAAAGGACTGTGCAAGCTTTGGGGGTGTTGATGGAAGCGATCTACTGCATCTTTGCTTTTATCATCCTACAGAATATGATCCAGATGTAGTATTTGATAAAATCTTCTTTGCTTTTTGCTCAAAATGTTGCTTTTTTATAAAACTTACCTACATTCAAGTGTCGATAAAAAAAGAATGCTTGAATCTAGAATAAAACAGATTTTTTTGTTTAAAGGTGACCTGATTTTCTCCAACACTGTACACCTCCCACTACACATCTTTAACGCCCCAATCGTGCAGTCATTCACGCTGCCCCACTCTCCTGCGTCTTTCCATCCATTCCTCATATCCTCCAGGAATGGCTCAGTGAAGCCAAGCTAATAAATCATTAATTATGTCGCTCTTTCCCCTCGCTTTAGCGCTATCGTGCAGTAGGGCTGGGCAATATATCAAAAATATCTTATCGATAATCGCCTTTAAAACCTTCGCGATATCCGATAATATCGTCTACCTAAGCCCCACCTTCACCTCGCCTTTAAACAAAGGTGGCAAAATCATGCAGGGATTAAAAACGAATTCTGAGCAAAAACGTTAAGGTTTTTTTTTTTCCTTTCTGGTAGCCTACTAGTTCGGAGGTCTCTTTTGGCCTGTTTTTAACTAAATAAAAATAACTGCTTTATTTATTTAGAAGCAGGGTCATTTAAATTAAATTTTTGTATTGTAATGTTTATAATTTTTATTTTATAAATCAAAACACAACGCCCAAAATATTATATTCAGTGTTGGGCTGCCGAAACTTGATATGATTCTTTGATATAATTCTGTGTGTATTTCGAATGTGTAAGAATGCGAGAAAGAGAGCTCAGTCCAGTGTTCGTGTATATAAGAGGCGGCTTTTGTGCATGCGCTTTGTGTGTGTGTGCGCAGCACAGAAAACTAGGGTTGGGTACCGAAACCTGGTACCAATATGGCACCGGTACCTATAGGGCCTTTCGCACCGCAGGAACCTTTTCATAGTACCAGAACTAATTGTGGAACTACCCACTTTTTGGCGTTTTCGCACCGCCGGAACTGGGAGCGATTTTAGTACCGACCGCCGGAACTGGGTGCGATTTTAGTACCGGACTGCCTTTTTCGAGAACCAAATTAGCTCCTACTCCGGAGCAGGTTCTAACCAGCACAACTGGTACTAATCGTGACGCAAGTAGACATTGACTGGCCAAACGCATACGAAAACGCCCTCACCCGCCATGATTTACAACGCCATGTAAACATACTGTAAACACTGTGTCAACTTATTTTGCAAGTATGGAGAACAGCGATAGATGGACGGACGCTGAAGTGCAGGCACTTGTAGCAAAAGACATCATGTGTTTATAGTGCTAATGGCCAATCCATCATTTTTGGAGAATTTTTATTTATTTATTTTTTAATAAGTTCAGGCACCGTTTAGGCACCGGAACTGTTTTAAAAGTATTAATTTGGCACCGGTATCGAAAAAAAACCCAAGCGATACCCAACCCTACAGAAAACAGCGCACGAGTGCAGAAGTGAGTTCTATTTCGTCTTCTTGCAGTTGAATCTTTTGAAATCACAATAAATGCGCATACAGAAATTGAGACGCAGAATCGAAATGTAATATTATAACAAGTAATTTGATTCCTGACCTTAAGCATCTGATCTGATTACCGAAATTGGAATAGCTTTTCGATTTCCAACCCACCTACTAAATTATTTCATTCTTGCATGCAAAAAGACCTCTATGGTGACTATGGGGCTATGTAAAATATTTTTTTGCAAATTACTAGGTTTATCATTTGTCATTTTTTTCCAATAATGTCGATAATCATCTGTTACCTGACTGTTGACATCATGATACGTACGAGACATCGTCGATATACGATAATATCGTCATATCGCCCAGCCCTATCGTGCAGTCATCATTTGTGGAGGCTTTCTGAATCTCGCCGCACTCAACACCCCACCCACAACTAACCCACTTCCGCACCTCGTTTTAGGCTTTTCTAGGAGGACAGAACAGGGCGCCAGAGGAGATGAGCAATGGAGAATAAATGAGCGACATCACTTTTATTTCTCGCTTCAGTCTGCACCGAGGGACCAGTGTGGGAGTTTAACTGGATATCAGGCAGATCTCGAGCTCTGTCGAGGTTTCTCAGACGCCGGGATGAATGCAGACGTCACAGTGGGCATGGCGCTCACTGCACAGAACAGACGCCGAGAGAGCTGACACTTCTCCGGGAAAGTCAGACCTCGCGTTTGCGGGACAGCACTGGCGAAATCTTCCAACTGAACCATAGCTAAGGTTTATCCAAAAACGTCACTAGGTTTGTCAGTATGAATATTCTACGGAAAAAAACGCTAAAAGGGTCTGAAAGTTGCTAAATCTAGTGCTAAAGTCGATCTAGTGTGTGTGAGATGCGGAAGCTGATGGCAGAGGGTAGTGGATATTTGTGGCGGTCAATGTGGATACAGTTCTTCTGTGTCATCACGTTCTATTAGTTCTACAGCTTCAGTTTGTACAAAACAATCGTCAGGACAATATGATCCCTACAGCAAAATTATAGTAGCATTAATACTAAATTCCTCTGATTTCATTTTCAATACAATCAAAAACTAAGACGCAAGACGGCAAGCTGCATTTGAATGAAACGAGAGAGCGCATCCGCGCCTCTGCGGTGATACAAGAGACATGGGGCGAATTCCAAACAGAAGTGAGCATCCCTATGCCCTACTCCCTTCGAAGGGCAGAGCCCTTGAAGTGTGTTCTTTGAAGGGTGCAGGGCATTACTGTCTCGTATAAGCGTTTGGAATTCCCTTGGTGAATGGAATGACAGACCAAATGTTACCTTGACAACGCTGCACGTGCGTGCATGCATTCTGTAGGCTACTCCATCAGTGTTTGCAAATAAATATTTCTTCTTATTTTATTAAAATGTTGTCTAATTGTCTTAATTACTATTAAACTGCTTAAACTTGCTTCCACTACCATCTTAAATCATATTTCTATAACTGATCGCGATTTTGAAAACTCGCGGTAAATCCTGTCCAGCCAGCATCAGTCTGACGCAGAAGCAGCATGCAATGTTGTTGGTTTTTTGTTTTTGTTTGCACGAGACGAAATGGCGGAAGGCAGTGACAGCGCTTGGGAGATTTTTCAGCCATCTAAGAGGACCAAATCGGTGGTCTGGTCGTATTTTGGCTTTTACAAGAGTCCTGAAGGCAATTTAATCGAGGACGGTCACCCTGTCTGCCGACTATTCTATTTATGTTTGTATGTGAACTCGAAATCAACCCCAACTTGCTAACCAAAGATCACATGATCACTAACGGAAATCACATTGTGTGTGTGTATATATATATTAGGGCTGCACGATAAATCGCATGCGATATTTAATGCGCATTAAATATCGTATGCTATATTTATATTTATATATATACAGTGGGTACGGAAAGTATTCAGACCCCCTTAAATTTTTCACTCTTTGTTATATTGCAGCCATTTGCTTTTGTTGTTTGTTGATTTTCAAATATAAAACTTATTGAAATGTTTTCAGTGTGTGTATCAGTTCTTTTTGAACATTTTCATGTAATTTTAACAAAACCGTGATCATATTGATAATCGTGATAACGTTGGTCACTATAACCGTGATATGAAATTTTCATACCGTTACATCCCTAATCACAAGGTTTTAAAAAGGTGGGAAACCATGCCACTGAAGTGTATCTTCATTTCTAATTTTTGTTTTAACATTTTTGTTTATTATTTCTGCACTGAAATTGAATTTAATTTGACTAAAAAAAAAATTAATATAATAAAGTTGGATGTAATGCACCATTTACTTTTGGCCCATTGCCCCAAATAAGTTAGATTTTTTGGGGGAAAAAAGGGCCAAAATCTCTGATTTAAAGTCTCAGCTTGAGAAAGAAGAATAATTTATTTGATCCGATTTTCAACATTACAAATATCAAATTCAGATGGTTAATTGGTTATCTGTGTAAATTAGATTACATTTAGATCATATGGCACATAAACATATGGCATGCCATGAATAACAACATTTAAAATAATGTCATTTAGCAAGTCATTGTAGCTCAAACACGACAGCATGGGTGTTTGTGCAGGTTTTTCCGGGGTGTCTCGTTTTTCTATAAACCTTTTGGATTCCTTTTACACTGATCAAAAGCTGACACCAGCAAAGAGTAGTAAGAATCGGTTCTGCGTCAGTGAACCCAAACTTTTTATTTTATTAAACTTTACTTTTTATTCGTTTATATTAATTAGTATTAATATAATAATAACCGTTTGCGTTAAGGTCTCCTGGTCTTTCACTCTTGTGAATGGCCTATTAAAAAGGCTGTTGGGATCTTGAAGACCTCTTGTGAAAAGCAGGATGCCCTAAAGCACCCAAAATCCCTTCTTTCTTTTCTCCGGTTACAGCCTTAGTGACCACAGCTGGGGTTCCCATGAGCAGTTCGCCGACCCGAGGTCCATTGAACCCTGCCCTCTGTGACCTTTCATGTCACTACTCGCTCCAACAGCAAGAATTTGGGTACCAGACTTCAACAAACTATTATTCAAATATTCAATCCCAACCTGACCACACAAACAATCGGTCGCTCTCTCGGCTTAGTCCCATTCTAACCCTCTGTACAGTACTGCCATTCAAAATGTAAATAGTGTCCTGTGTAAGCCGAATGGCAGTTGAATGTCCATTGAAAGCTACTGAGCATAATAGGCGTGTAGGCACCAATTCAGCACGTCAATAGCGTGCAACAGAACGCAAAAAAACAACTCACTCTTGCACAAACATGCATTTACTATCTACGAACAAATGCAATACTTTTCAATATACTCTACAGATACACGAAGCACACATTGACTGCTGCTAGGTCAATCCAAAGCTCTCACTGTTTCTCTTGAAGAGCGTTACACCAGCAAGGGGTCTTGGAGGAGCCAGCTTACAGCTCAGTGTGTGAGCAGTGGATGGGACTGCAGTGCAGCACAAGGGGAGGAATTTTATTAGCGTAACCCAATTAACTGCACCAGGTGACAGCCATGCCACTCTCAATAGAGCAATACATCCTCAAGGAGGTTGCATGAGGGAAGGACAACTAAAGGATCACATTTTCTATGGAAATTATGAGTGGCGCTTGCCTTTACAAAAGTCGCCATGGGAGTTGCTAGAGTATTCAAGAGCATTCAAAATCACTTAGTTCAGTAAAAGAACAGACACTACAATTAAAAACTGAACGCGGCTGCTCAATGCAGCGTGCCGAACAACAGTCGCATCACAGATCAGATTTCATTTCTCCAGTCAGGAGAGTGAGTCGAGCTGACTGACAAGAAGAGTGGGGTGAGACAGACAAGACGATCGCGGATGATTTAGTTTCGAAATGAGATGCAAAAGCGCCTGTTTGGCAATATTTTGGATTTTGAAAAGCCTTTTGACTTTTGCCGTTCATCTGATTTTGGAAGTTTTGTGGAAATGTGGAACATTCGTTTCTTATTTAATTGGTTCCACATTTAATTTGTTCCATGCCTCCAAGCTTTCTTACTCGTTTTAACATTCTACTTTCTTATTTATTTGGTTATATATTATACATGTTTACTTATTTCCAATTTTGTATACCTATTTAAACTTTATGTAAGTTATTTGTTATTTTATATTAGGCATAGCCTGCCCTATAGCATGGTGTATTTTTATTTGTTTTGTTAATAAAAGTTCTGTTTTATATACAGGCTAAAGTGAGTTTGACGTTGTATTTTGTTGTTGCATTCAAGAAATTGCCGCCGAATTGTCGCTAATTCGCACGGCGCTTTTAAGCTATTTAAAAGCGAAGGAAAGCGAGGAAAAGAGGGAAAATTCAAATGAATAATTCCTTTACTCCGAATTGCCTCTATTTGAAAGCGAAAGTAAAATGCGCACGCCGCTTTTACAAGCTATATAAAAACGAAGGAAAAGAGGGACCGTTTTCAGTATCTCAGAATGGCTCAGTTCGCAATAACTCATCACCGCATGTGGTTTTTGAGTTGCTTATAACATGTATTAGGGAATGCAACATGCACCAACCATCTTACCAATCTTGGAATGAGAAGCTCTTATAAAGCGCCTGTTCTCAGTAAAAGAGCAATTTCAAATGCTCTCAGTGGAATTCAACCAAAATAAAAGCTTAATGGTTTCAAGTTGGAAGATTACAAAATTAAGGCAGTCATAAATATTAGAATTGTAATTTTAAAGTTGCACTGTAAAAAAAATGTATGGTATTATAAAAAAAACACAATAGTAATATTTATTAACCCGTTTAATATTTAATTTTGTAATAAAAACATTATTATTATATAGTCATATTTAGTGTTGTCAAAAGACACGGTACTTCGGTACCAAGTCGGTACTAAAAAAATGAAAACGTTACGGTACCAGGTTTTTTTAAGTACCGGTGGTACCGAGTACCCGGTCGACCCGGTTCTTGATGCGCTATCCGAAAGGTGCGCAGATACGCTCTCTTCATAAAAGCACTGAGACATCGCGACCTCAAAATGAGGAAACACATTAAACTAACAAAACACTTCAAAGACAGACACCCGGATCAAATGAAAGAGTTCAAGCAGGTAAGTTTCATTTCAATTTTTAATATTTAGATCAGTGTTTCCCCATACATTGATGTATTTGTGGCGCCCGCCACAATATCAAAACTGAACGCCACAAATAGATTTTCCAAAAGGCTTTGACTTCGTTGAATAAACATGAGCACTGCACATGTCAAAGTCGAAACCCAGTGCGGGTGTTTTTATATCACTGTATTTCTGAAGGAAACCGACTGTCTTCAGAAAATGATGGATGTCATTTTCATTTCATCTTGCCTGTAATGCCTGAGCAGCGTTTGTGAGCGGCAGCACTTATTTGATTACAGCCATTACCGGTGAAACCTCTATCTCTCCCGCTCTACAAGCACCTCCTGCTGGCAGAGAATGAATTTGCATATATATGCAGCCACAAATAGAGTGCAAGTCTGTGGGAAACACCGCTTCTGTTATGAATATTATTCAATATTTTAATTTGAATGTCGGATTGAAATGAACATCGCTGTTATTAGAGTAGTTAATCGTTAGCAAAAGCGCAGCTAATGCTAATATAATGAGCATTAGAATTACGTTTCTTTATTAACTATTTAATGATCCTATAACTTTTATTAGGGTTAAAAAAAACAGGAGGACATGATGATATTTACTATTTTTACACACCAGAGGCTTTTAAATGAATTTTGAATCTAAAATATGCGTGTTAGAGAATGTACAAATAGTTAACATTGTTTGTGTCATATCAGTCAGAAAAGCAGTTCTGGGCTTTTTTTTTTTTTTTAGCTAACTTAGTTGTTATTCTTGGCTGAATAACTCTAGAAGGTTTTAAAAGCCTTTAAAAAAATATGTACACAGGTTGGATTGAATGAAAGTAGAGTCAAATGTTTTAATTAGCATGTTTTTGTGTTTTGCTTTGGTACCGAAATTGGTACCGAGAACCGTGGATTTTCACTGGTATTGGTACCGAATATTGAAATTTTGGTAACGTGACAACACTAGTCATATTGATATATAACCACAAAATATTGGGCCAAATTGTGCAGCCCTACAAATGGGCATCAAAACTGCACCAAGAAAACTGCAATTAAATTTTTTCCCAAATCTCTATGATATTCTTGTCTCTAGATTAGTGTTGTCACGGTACCAAAATTTCAGTATTCGGTAGACAACACTACTCTAGATATGGCTCAAGGCCCTCCTTGAAATGTAAGATTATTTTGCATGTTTCACCAACCAGGCAAAAGTCATAAGTCAAAGCACATCTCTCTTCAACAAGCCACACAACTTGAGGTATCATTCATGTCCATAGCCCAAACGTGCAGGACACAAACTGAAGTTTAATATTAAGAGTTAGGGAGTGAGCAAGAGCAAGTAAACACAACTGATAAAAGAGTTATGGAATAGCAAGAAGGGCTAGACACTTACACATAGACTAGACATACAAAAATGCATGTCAAAATTTCTAAGGGAGGCTATATAACAGAGCAATCGTCTTAAAGATACTATGCCAATGATGCAATCTATGTGCTGGATTTAGAAAGATTATGTAATTAGCTGACAAAATTATCATAATTTTAACTATGTACGTCAGAGCACTTAATCGGATGTCCTGACACACTTTCAAGCCATAAAATACATGAACTACACCCAGTTCAGCTTTGGGAATGGGCCAAATTTCAACATCCTGAATGAGGCTTTAATGTACAATTAAACTGACCCAAATTCAACAGCAGAAAAGTCCCTTTCTACCAAGAATAATAGACAAGCCTATATGCAAATGTGGTACCAAACCTTCACTAAGCCCACCCCCTGAGTTCCCAGGCCTTGCTTCCAGGGGCCCTTTTCATAAAGCCAAAGCCTTTTCATCTATTACTGACACAGATTTGGTGGAGGATTCAGCACCTCAGCTACTTTACCTGATCATAGCTGCAAAGAGCTGGATGAAAACGGAACTTGTCCAATGACACAGTAAAGCTTTGTTCCAATTCTCAATATTTGCAATATAACAATACAGCACTCGAGGCAACTAGATAAGTCTGATTAAACCAAAAAGCATTTGCATACACACAGTAAAGCTACAGTGTGCAAGTAGAGCGTGTCCAACACATTTGAAATTGTCATCGACAGTGACCAATGAGCTTCTACTCACACTGAGGAACTAACAAGCCACTGTCATATTCAAATCTGATTCAAACCACATATTGCACATATTACAAGTGTAGATTGTTATCCTACACTAGTAGTTCACAGCAACTGCATGTAGTTTTTATATATTTTGGTGAATTTTTGGAGCTCCCAACAGGAATTCACTGCTGTAATTACAGTGGATAGCTGTACACAGGCATTTGTTGTTAATGTAAAGCAAACCAGCCTTTTCGATGAATTTCACACCTGCTCACTAAACTTACATACTCCCAGAATGGACGTCTAGGGGTGGAGCGTGGGAAAAAAACAGAAGCCATTCGCCTTATTAGAAGTCAGTGTATTATCAGAACGATTCACTGGTTCAGCCCAAAAAATACGTTTTTTTAATGCTATTTGAGCATAAGAAACAATATTTATGCGGCAGTTCCTGCCAGATTTTGTTGCCGATTTGAAATATATTATTTAAATGTGAGTGTGGCATGCTTTTCTTTGTTTTGTTTTTTTCTCTCAGGATTTCCTCATTCAAGCAGACAGCACTTGGCCTTGCATGCCCTAAATAACTGCCCGGAGGTGTTGCAAATACGGCCCCCCAGTGAACAGACTTTCCTTGAGAGAGACTCAATTCAGTTTCTGTACCTGAATATTAAACCTAGCTACCTGAAAAACTTTAAAAGCACTCTTTATTTAATTTGTATCTTTGTCATAGTGTTTGTAATGTGCTTCGTTGTTGTCATTTTTTGTAACAATCTTGTTTAAAAGTTGTGTGGCAAAAATAAACAAGCTTTCTGCATGTATGACTATTTTACGTCTAGTCACATAAAATATGTTAGATTTACCATACAGAACCATGCAGAATCCTGTTAGCTCTAATGACATATCGTTAGCAGTGTTGGGTAATAACTGATTACATGTAAACCAGATTATGTAATCAGATTCCAAAAATTAAATACATGTATTAATTTTAGCCACATTTATTTATTTAGTTTTAAATGCAATAATGACAGCTTTTAATAATACCTTAGTTAGATAACAATCAATCAAAAATTGTTAATTCCTGGTGGGACTAAAAAAAACATTTTCTCCACTGATTATCACTCAAAAATATCTGTGTAATCTGATGAAGTACTTTTTGCATGCAACATTTAAGTACATATTTCACTATATTGCTACTAGAACCAAATATATGATTTATGCTCTTTTTTTCCAAGGGCTCTAAAAATAACAAAATATATTTTGCCTATGCGCTGCCTTCGAGTTCGCAGTGAACTGCCCAATACAACCTGGCAGCAGAACTGAGGAGAGCCCATGCAACCAGCAAAGATGGCAGACTTCTAATCGTGTAGCCTACTACTCTGGGTATCTGTTCCAGCGGAGTAAATGTCACTGGGATTCACAGCAATGCTAACAGACAGCTTTCTCCAAATATTATATAGACCTTGATCTAAAGTTGGCACCAGATGGTGGACAGGTATTTTGTAAGACACCATTCTTACTGTTATGCAACATGCCCTATTGTGCTCATGCCCAAGATATCTCCAGCTTTGGTCAGAACTATTCATAACCAAAACAAATACTTCAGACTTAGTAGCGAGCTACTGCAGATGGTCACTTCTATCTATTTAATGAAACCCATTAAAACAGATCAGATCAGGAAACTGAGCAATGATCTCCTTTAAATGATCAATGCATGTAAGGTCAATTACCAAATCAACTAAAATATAAACCAGTTATCACACGTTGCTTGTCATAAGCCTGGTGTTAGTGGCAGAGATCAGTAGACACGAATTAAATCTTGGCTTTATTACACATTTATGAATTATGATCGCGTGGAGCATTGTCAAAAATGGCGACCAGTGGTGGACACGAGGAAATAAAATAACTCTAAAACCTCAAACGTGTACGATGCGCTATGCAAAAGTTTAAACAACGTTTGCTCCAACCTATTTTTTTTTGGGGGGGGGGGACTAATTACTAGTTATATAAATGCTTTTGGCCTACTGATATTCAAGTTTAACACGATATAAAACTTGCTGTATTTAATTTCACACCAACCCAAAGCTTCAGACAAATCATGCTGTTCCAATATAAAGCATTAACTATTACATTTTTCAGCTCTGCTCTTTTAAGATGACTTGTCATTTATTAATCGCAATGCCTTTCACGTGCTTCCCTGTTAACTTATACAGATGATGCAGCGGATCGCTCAACTCACCTGCATTGAATCGGCGCTTATAATTTCCCCATTAAGCCTTTTCCCGATCTCGATAGCCAGTTTAGATTTGCCAGTTCCCGTGGCTCCTAGAATCACCACTAAAGACGGGCTGACGCCTTTCCAGAGCACACGCGTGGCGGCCGCCATGACAGCAACCTCTCAGGGCTGTAGAATGATCTGAGCATGCGCGGTGATTTCGCAGCGGAGGAGGGAACTGTATCCAAGCAACTAAAACTGTTTCCATAGGAACGGGATTGAAGGATTCAGTTTTAGTATGTACGGGAAGGCAAGTGTGTTTCATTCAGAAATAGGACAGACGTTCAACTATCTAACAAAAAGTTATTGGAAAACAGGAATTGTAATATATATGTGGACAATAAAATGGCACTGCTTGTTCCAAACAGGAAACAAATCTAGTAAATATGTCGAAAAATGTTCAGATTTTCATCACTAATACATCCATACAGAGTCCTGTTAGCTCTAATAACACATTGTTAGCAGTGCTGGGTAGTAACTGATTACATGTAAACCAGATTATGTAATATGTGATTCCAAAAACTAAGTACATTTATTCATTTAGCAACATTTATTGATTTACTTTGATTTATTTATTTATTCATTCATTCATTAATTTATTTGTAATTAGATTATATTACATTTTAAAATGCTCATAATCAGATTACAGTTACTTTTTATGGATGACATAATTACATATCCACACAATGGCATTAATTATTCATAATTTATTAATTCTCCCTAATCATTCTTTTTTTTTTTTTCCTACCCTATTTCTTTTTATATATCAATATGGTACACAACAATCCCATTCAAATCTACAGGATAAACGAGTTAGGTCAAAAGTAATCTAAACGTAATCAAAAAGTATTTGGAATATGTTACATAAAATGAATAATCAAATAGATTACATTAATAACTACCATTTTTATCATGTAATTAATTTGTAATCAGTAATGGACTACATTTGGCAATTAATCTACACAGCAATGAGTGCTATTTATTAGTAATATGGTGAAACTAGTATTTGTATCCTTAAATGCAATAATGAGAGCTTTCAGTTTTCACTCACATACTGTATCGGATGAGTTGGCACAGTTTTTAATCTTTACGTTGGCTGCTTTGACAATACTGTTGACTTTAGCAGGTCGACTTGTGCACCTTCCGGAAGAACACGGGTATGAATAGCTCTTCTGTCTCCATGGCAACTGAGCGTTCTGCACCAAGGAAAAGGGATATGATGTTGCCATGGCAAAGAAGGCCACTACGACGTGTCAACTAAAAGTGGCTCTCGCTAATGAAACGATCAAATCGAGTTCACACACTCTCATACAGATGTTGATAGCTCTTACGCCACACATAGTAAAATGTGCATTATTATTATGCTGCATTTTTTATAACCAGTCACTGCCCCACTAATCAAGATATTATTTAAAAACTGTCTCTTAAGATCATTTTAAAGGGAAAGTTCACCCAGATGTCATATCATTTACTAACCCTGTTTTTTTTCTAAGCCTGTATGAGTCACTCTGCACTTTCATTGCATCTTTTTCATACAAATGTGACTGAGGCATCTCCTGTTATGTTCCACAGAATTAAATCATGCGTGTTTGGAACAACATGAGACTGAAATGATGAGATTATTTATGAGAGAACTATCACTTTAAGTCTTATTCTGTTAAAACGTTTAATTTTCATGGCTTCAGGTGTATGCAACCAAATCTGAAAGCATTTAAGTGGAGTTAAAAGCTAATTAACAAAGAAAGACAAGCATGCTGACAGGATTTGAACTGAATTTATTTTATTGTTTACCCAATTTTGAGTTTATGTATATAGGCTTATGAGGTACAGAACACAAAGTGCTTAGACAATGCTGCTGCCATTCTCCTCCCGTTATGACACCTGACAACAAGGGAC
This sequence comes from Sinocyclocheilus anshuiensis, assembly GCF_001515605.1. NCBI lineage: Eukaryota > Metazoa > Chordata > Actinopteri > Cypriniformes > Cyprinidae > Sinocyclocheilus > Sinocyclocheilus anshuiensis. The sequence goes on from NW_015542351.1 coordinate 1,880,225, forward strand.
AAAAGTGAAAGAAACAACAACAACAACAGGTTACTGATGGCATATGCATCCCCGGTGTGAAGTATTGTCTATTTGATAGTATTTATTTCTGATTGATCATTTGGCAAAGCTGAATGTACAAACAGAAGTCACCTCAATCAATCAGTGGTGATTGCTGTGAGCACATGGCCTTTATTTTTTACAAATAATTGCATGACAAATGACCATGTGCATAAACTTCAAATTACCACGGTCATATTGGGAGATAAGTAAGCATATACCACCAGTACAACTTAATATTTAAACAGAAATCAAACAATGATACAATTAATTCTGTAAGAAAATATTAGTACAAAATTCTTTCAGCATTTTTTTCTGCCACAACAGCGATAAGCCAAAGAAATTTCAGACCACAAGGGAATAGGCAGTGAAAACAGCATAAAGTGGCTAGTGATGAAAATGAAATGTTGATAGTTTTGTTTTATTTAACTTTTTGACATTTTTAAAAACTTTTCTTAACAAAAATAGAAACTTTGAGATCTTTAGGGAAGGCAGGTGGGCCAACCAAGTTTTAGGACAAATGACAGAAAAATAGAAAATAAAGTCTATTAACAGTGCTGATTTTCATATTCAAAACACAAAGTATGTATTTTTACACAATGTCCTGTACACCCCTACTATTATATACATATGTCCGAAGAATATGCCACAGTTTATATACACTGCAAGGCTGTGCTGGACAGTGTCCTGAATGTTCAAGATAACAATAATATACAATAACTGAAAAGAAAAAACAAACAAACAAACAGTGGAACACAATGTAACAAAGCAACAGTGATGCAACTTCCTGTCTGTTAAACTTACTCTGTCATCATGCGGCAATGGGGGCACACAGCTCTCCTTAAATTTAGGTTAATTTAGATAAATCACTATTAACGGAGAAGTTACTTTGATCAAAGACCCTTAAATATATTTATCCAGAAAATTTCAAGATTCCCCCACAAAAAGGGCTTGATGGTTTAGAAGATCAATTACACATGCATATAGATTGCTACATTTCGAATAATGCCTAATTTGGCATGCTAATTCAATGAAATAATACTTCCCTGCCCAAATACTTCAGTTTTCATCAAATAATTTAAGATAACACACATTCATGGTTTAAATCTTTAAATTTCAAATGAAAATCAGAAATAATGACCCTCTTTGGAAAATGTTTGAACCAGTTCCACAGCTTCCACAAGTTCGTCTCCCCCACTGCGAAGGCAAATGTGCAAAGAACAAAAACTGAAGAACCAATCTCAAAATCCATTCCATTAAATATCCCACTTTTGGAGAAAGCACTCAGTTCTACACAGTTCCTATTGAAAATATGGCTGGACTATGAAGGTTTATGCACATTTTAGTTCAGCGAGTCTCCGTAGTAACTGCTGTCGTCTGTTTTTTAGCTGCTTCTTCACCTGGGCCTTCTGTTTGTCGCTGACATGCAGCGTACGCAGATATTCTGTGGCCTTGGTCAAGATCACAACTTTGGGTGTCTTTGGACAGTCAACCAGGCCTGGGATCTCATCCCGTAGGGCCAGAAATCGGGAGCGTAGGTCATTGCGTCTCTTCCGCTCCAAGAAGTTGTGTGTCTTACGCTTGTCCGTGTCCTCACAGTCCGAACTCTGAGGGCTGGATGGTTGGGATTTGAGGTGGTAGGATGTGTGTGTTGGAGAAGCGGAGACAGTCTGAGATGGGGTGGGGACTGAGGGGGAAGGCAAGGGGCTTTTTCTTTCTGGGGTTTGGGGTGTGGAACCCAATCGTGGCTGTAAGGTTTCTTGCCTTATCTTTTTGCGAGGTGGCTCCTCTTCAGGATAACTGTCGGGAGTGCGGGCAGCGTAGTTGTGCTGTTGCTGGTGAATGGAGATGTGGAAACGCTTCATGCAAGGGTCATAGGGGTCTGCACGAACTGTGATGGTCACTGGTTTACGGGTGTTCACCAAGCGCGATTTGTTCTGCCTATGTTCCACCGTCACTACATCAATCTCTGCATCATCTGAAAGAGCAACAGAAAGAAATGTAGATTGACTGTGTGTGCAATGCCACTTCCTACCAAAGTCCAACACCATTCCATTCACCCATTCTAGCATGTTAGAAACTCCATTCAGAATGTAAGATCTTTAATTAGATGGGTTCCAAAACTACCATATGAATCTTATGTTTTTATCAGTTCCCTATTCTCAGAAAGAGGAAAGTAAATGATGCAATAATGAACTTGGAGTCACCTCTGATGTGTATTTTGATAAGAGAAGCATCTGTTCCGAGTTCCCTCTACTCTGATTTCACTATGCAATTATTTCGATCACTGAGCACAAAGCAGAATATTTGTCACAAAATCAGAAATCCACTATTAAGTTATATTTAAGCCAAAAATAAATAAATATATACATATTTTTCGGGTCCATACAAAGAAAATAAATGGTATCCAGTGTCGTTTTGGACACCTTTGACTTTCATTGCATGGATAAAAAGAGCTGAAACATATGTTTGGTATTCTGCTGTATGTCAGCCCATAGAATGACATGAGCAAACGATACAGAATTTTTATTTTGGGTAAAACGTAAGCCTTCAAGTTGCATGTGCCCTTTAAGTGAAAATATAGAACAATTAAAAAGCCAAAAAAAGGTGACAACTTCAGGTAGTGCCCCTTGAGTGTCACTTTAGGATTCAAGCATCCTTATTATGGGTTTCTGCTGCTGGCACCACCCACAAATAAAACAATTTCTCCTTTAGTTCCACTTGAGGAATGTGGAAGTTCAGCAAACTATTACATTCCACACATATTAAGAAGAAATCGAAATGAAATGCCAACTTAAATCCCATAGCACCAATGCAACTTTTCTATTAAAGTATGTCAGGTTTTGACTTAGTTCTACTTAATGCACAAATGAATGGGAACTCTGCAGTGCATGATCATAGACATTGAGATCCGTCAGGTGTCGAAAGGAGGTGTCAACACAACTGCAAATTTACACTGTTAAGCAAATAAGTGAGATTTATTGGTCTGTCGCGTTCAAAATCAATGGTCTCCTGCTTACCAGAGGAGTCTGTGCAAGATTCTGACCCGGACGACACCTGTTTCTTGCAGCTGCTGCTCAGGGGGAAGGTAAGGACAGCTGCTGGATCCACGCAATCTGTCGCCAAGCTGTTGAGAGCAGGCGCGTCCGCAGGGACGCACTGCGCCTTGCTGGAGAGTTTCGACTGCGCAGAGCAGGACAAGCGCTCGCTGACAACTTTCTCCAGCTGCTGGCTGGCGGAGAAACTGCTCCACATACAGTCCTGAATAATGATGGAGCTCAAGTTCTCCAGAGTCTCCTCCGGATTCAGTTTGCACTGTCCCTCCTGCTCGTCGTCCTGCCCTATGAACTGGGACACCCACTCTAGTCTGTCCCCTGGAGATGGACCGGAACCTTCCAGTATCCTGACAGGCGACAGGGGCGGGGTTGGCACGAGCTCGAATTTCTTCCAAATGTCCTCACTTGGTGCGGTCGATTTGAAAAAGTCCTCGTCCAAGTTGTGATCGTCGTAGAAATAGTGCTGATATTGGTCGTATTCCTCCATCTCCCACTTCTTATTTCGCGATGCGTTTGCACTGATTCCTGGCATTGGTGTCTTCCTCAGAGCTCAAGATCTGAAAACCACAATTGATCCGCTTTTAAAAACAATCCGATCTTATGATGCCCTCCTAGAGATAAGGAACTTAAAGCGCTTCATTTTTGTAGACGTTCCTAGTTCTGGTAGACCCTAGTAATAGCTACAAATATCATTGACGCTAATATATCATCGTGTTCACATTAAATCAATTTTATATCACTAAAAACGCACATTCTGGTAGAAAAAGGTTGAATGTTAATTAAACCACTGGATAATGCATCATATCAAAGAATAACATTAATCAACGTGTGCTCTTTGCCATTATGGTCATCCATCTGTGCCACCAGGCTATTTGTGTTCACAATTAATTGTCATTCATTCAAAACATAGATCAAAACGCATTCTTAATGTTGTCCATGTACATGGTCACAAAATAAACATTTTCTGAAAATGTACTCACCTTCAGACCATTCAGGATGTCAAAAATTTTGTTTCTTCATCAGAAAAATTTGGAGAAATTTAGCATCATATCACTTGTTCACCAAGGGATCCTCTGAAGTGAATGGGTGCCGTCAGAATGAGAGTCCAAGCAGCAGATAAAAATATAATGGACCATTAAATAACATCTTGTGAAGTAAAAAGCTGTGCCTTTGTATATATATATATATATATATATATATAAACAATTTATGTATTTATTAAAATCTTAATATTAAAATATACTAAATACAGAAATTATGAATTAGTTAAAATATGCATGGAAATGTATTATTATGAGATGTTATTATATATAAACGTCTTAACAGATAACGCGATAGTATATAGAATATTTGGTCTGCATGCAGTTCCACGGTATAAAACATTACACAACAATGTAATGCTTCATGTAAGTGCATAGGGTATACTACTACGAGTGTATACTGTCTTAAAGAATTGCTCTATTCGTTGTAAAATGCCTTACTTTCTCCCCTAAAATCGATTAAGATGAACCAAATAAATTAGGCGTTCCTTGCTTAAACACTTACCGTAATACAGATCCGGGAGTGAGTACGTTGCCTGTCATTTGAGACGCGAAAATAAGGTGTAGCGGTTCACCGGTGAGCCCCAGCTAAATGTTTTGCACAAAAAGCTTTCATGTCAACAAAGTTCAGAAAGCGTCATCAGCTGTGTGTTGAATAATCCTGTCTTGTGTTGGGTTTCTCGAGTGTGGTTTTGTATTATCTGGCTGTTGTTTATAAGTTGAGTTGCGAGGATGTTGTCTAATTTGCAGTCGGCTTCTTCATGAGAACTTCTCTTCTCTCTGCGCCCTTTATAGCGCCTGTGTGCTCCCTTCTCAAACCGCGGCTCGCGCTCACTATGGACACCTGAAACGAGTACGCAGCCAAAGTGGTGGGAGGATTTGCATATAAGGCGGGTCGTAGTGCGCTGACCACGCCCACCGCTTAAAGTGACAGGATCTCTATCAGGATATCTATCTATCTATCTATCTATCTATCTATCTATCTATCTATCTATCTATCTATCTATCTATCTATCTATCTATCTATCTATCTATCTATCTATCTATCTATCTATCTATCTATCTATCTATCTATCTATCTATCTATCTATCTATCTATCTATCTATCTATCTATCTATCTATCTATCTATCTATCTCTGGATCCACGCAATCAGTCGCCAAGCTGTTGTCCGCAGGGACGCACTGCGCCTTGCTGGAGAGCTTCGACTGCGCCGAGCAGGACAAGCGCTCGCTAACAACTTTCTCCAGCTGCTGCTGACTGGCGGAGAAACTGCTCCACATACAGTCCTGAATAATGATGGAGCTCAAGTTCTCCAGAGTCTCCTCCGCATTCAGTTTGCACTGTCCCTCCTGCTCGTCGTCCTGCCCTATGAACTGGGACACCCACTCTAGTCTGTCCCCTGGAGATGGACCGGAACCTTCCAGTATCCTGACAGGCGACAGGGGCGGGGTTGGCACGAGCTCGAATTTCTTCCAAATGTCCTCACTTGGTGCGGTCGATTTGAAAAAGTCCTCGTCCAAGTTGTGATCGTCGTAGAAATAGTGCTGATATTGGTCGTATTCCTCCATCTCCCACTTCTTATTTCGCGATGCGTTTGCACTGATTCCTGGCATTGGTGTCTTCCTCAGAGCTCAAGATCTGAAAACCACAATTGATCCGCTTTTAAAAACAATCCGATCTTATGATGCCCTCCTAGAGATAATGAACTTAAAGCGCTTCATTTTTATTTTATTTTTATTTTGTACCCTTGCAAGCATTTTAATAAATAAAATATAAATATAAATGTATCCTAAATAAGAAATGATTAATTAATTATTTAAAAAAAATATGCATGCAAATGTATTAAAGACGCCTAACAGATAACGCGATACTATAGATATAGAGTATTTGGTCTGCATGCACTTCCACTATACAGTACAAAACTTGAAGAACAAATATAACAAAATATATTTAATAATATATTTAAATGATATTTTATATTTATAAACATATAAAACTGTTGTTTACCAATAATGTTGTAATAAATAAAATAATAGTCTTGTTTTAAGAATGTTTAAATACATACATAGGAATTCGTTTTTTCAGAGTTTTTGGTTGAAAAAATTGTCACATGAAGGTAAAAAAACGATTTTTACAATGCAAAATGCTAGCAGATCATTTCAAGTATTCAAGGATTCAAAGCGTTTATTGTCATATGCCCAGTGAGGAAAACAAGTTTCCCTGAGCAATGAAATTCTTACTTTGCTGTCCACAATGAATGCCAAGACAGTGCAATGCTATACACACACATACACAAACTATACACATATACATACATACATACAATGTAAGAAACATAATAATAAAAACTATGCTGCAGTAGTAGGAATAAAGACTATGAAAAAAAAATAGAAATATAGAATATAGACTTCTATATATGCGAGTATAGAGTAGAAATATAGAATGTGAAAACAGAAATATAGACTATGTACTATGTATTTAAATATGCGAATGTACAGTATTAACTTATGTGCAAAAAACGATATGCATTCATATCATTCAACAATATGCATTCATATCCTACACAATTACTCGCTAACAAAGGTTATTCGTCCAATGCAATGCATATTGTACGCATTATTATTAATTTTGTTAAATAAACAAAATCACTGGTAAATAAAATGCAGCTTAGTATCGATATTTTTTGTTTGAGTATCGATACTTTCGATACTCGCGTCAGTATCGGCAGATACGCCC
>NW_015542351.1:1887468-1896250 GCF_001515605.1 Sinocyclocheilus anshuiensis
AAAAAACAATAGTGCAGTAACATGTGCAAATTGAGTGCAAGTACATGATAACAATAGCAGCAGTAACAGATGTGCAAATTGAGATGAGGCTACATGAGTAATATTAATAAATATACAATGGTAGTAATAACAGCAATAACATTACAAATGTTCAAATGAGATTAAACAATTTGGTCCGACTGTTCTCTGAGATAGATAAGTCCACTAGCTAGCTACCTGTTTAAGAGTCTAATAGCTGAGGGGAAGAAGGAGTTCCTTAATCTGGAAGTCCTGCAATTTACACTCCTGTACCTCCGTCCTGAGGGTAGGAGTGTGAACAGTCTGTGTTGGGGGTGGGTGGGGTCTTTAATGATGGATGCAGCTCTTCTGTGGACTCTGCGATGGTAAATGGCCTGCAGAGAGGGCAGTGGAGTCCTGATGATCTTCTCAGCAGTCTTCACCACTCTCTGCAGACGTTTGCGGTCCCTCACTGTAGTGCTGCCATACCATGCAGTGATGCAGCTGGTCAAGACGCTCTCAACTACACAGCTGTAGAAGTTGTTGAGGATCTTAGGTGACATGCCAAACTTCCTCAGCCTCCTCAGGAAGTACAGCCGCTGTTGTGCCTTCTTAACCAGCTGGGTGGTGTTGAGTGTCCAGGTGAGGTCCTCGCTGATGTGGACCCCCAGGTATTTAAAGCTGCTCACCCTCTCCACTTCAAGCTCTCGGATAAACAGTGGCTGGTGAGTTTTCCTCTTTTTCCTCAAGTCCACTATCATCTCCTTTGTCTTGTCCATGTTGAGGGTGAGGTTGTTGTCCTCACACCATGTCACAAGACTGGCCACCTCCCTCCTGTAGGCCGCTTCATCCCCGCCGGTGATCCGTCCTATCACTGCGGTGTCATCAGCGAACTTCAGTATTGTGCATGAGATCTGAGAAAAGTGAAACGTTAGCTAAGATCTTGCTTTGTTTTTATCGCACACACAACAGCATACCTAAAATTTTTTGATTTACATATGTTGTATTGAACTACACATTATTTTATTATTATTGTGAGTGAAAAGTCATATCCAGCCTATACATCTTGTCTGTGTTACTAGCTCAAGATGATAATTAGTGCCAGACAGCTTAATGAATTGCTGGCAGTGCACAAGCTGCACTTGTGACAATACTGTTTCTTATACCACATGTCCTCTTTTCCAACAATGTCCCATATGGCAAATCTGTGCATTAGGAAGTAAGTATAATCGCTGACTAGTGTCTCTATTCAGTGTCTATCTCCTTTTCTTCACATCTTAATTTAAGACCTTGACCTTACGCAGAACAAAGGCTCTTCCCACAGTGATTGGCGAATCTCCCTGGAGAGATGTATCTTTCTTTCTCTGGCTTTATGGTCTTTTTATAAAATTTGCTTTGCTTTTTCGACCCACCCTTTTTATCCAATTGTCCCATACAAATGTACAAAAACAAAAGAGTTTGTATGAGGCTGGTCAATGACACCAGTCTATAGGCAAGTTTGATTGGGTTGCTTTGACAGTTGGTTTGCATTGATGCATCCCTCTCAACTCAGTTTTACTCAGTATATATATATATATGGAGCTGGTGTTTGTGTGGCACAGGGGACAAAGACTTAAAGATGTGTGTGTGTGTGTGTGTGTGTGTGTGTGTGTGTGTGTATGTGTGTGTGTATGACTGGCATTGAACATTAGCATGCTGTTATCATATACTAAAGGTGCTAAATAAGAAGTTTCCCTTCAAAGCAGTGGAGAAATGGAAATTAGAAATAAAGAAAGGCTTCTGGCAGGCATAAAATGCAATATACACTGAATGAGAGACCCACTTGACTTGGGCCAGTAAGCAACATGGTCAGTTTTACATGAAAATGCACGACTCAGAGTTTCTTCAGAAATTATGCTTTCTGAAACAAAAAAACAAAAAAATGGAAATGTTTCTCTGACAATTCGTAGCCAAACAGGGGAAAGTACGCTGTAAAAAAAGAAAGAAAAAGAAAAGATAATTAAATCGTCGCAATGTATATTCTTCCATTACTTCAACTCATCAAAATAATTTCAACTTAATTTTTTAAGTTATATAAGTTTCAACTAGACAAGATTTTAATCAGTTTAAATGTCTTGTACAGCCAGTTTGATTGTAGGCCTACTTACAAACCTAAAGCAGCAACTCTACCTAAGTTTTAAAGTTATTTTAGGTGTATTTTTTACAGTGTAATTGCTTTTATAAGCTTTTTCTTTTTTCTCACTGCTGCTGTATAGTGTTAGATGTGATGACGTAAAGTGGAATTTACATCATCAACAGATGTCTTTGGTGCAAATGATGTGAGAATTGTTTCCATGACAGCACTTTTGTTTTTTCAGGTTATGAAGGTTCATTGACAAAAACTGAGAGGTCAAATAACAAATAATGCTGTGGAGGGCAAACTGTGAAAAATGTGGTTGGGTTATCAGAAGATTAGGCTTTAATATGTAACAAATTCTTGATGAGATAAATACACAAAAATGCAATCCTGTCTTCCAACATTCTCTGGATATCTATGTTTGTTGCTCTAATTCTTACTGAAGTGCATCTATCAAAGGCTGGTATCATGAATTCCCAGTAGCCTGACCCTTAAGTGAATATTTTGACTGAGCAGGATTAATACCACCTGATGTCTTTTTAATAAGATGAGGAAAGGAGCATCTATCCCTAAACGTAATGAAAGGTCAAGGTCCCGGGATCTTCTTGATCACTTTGCACAAAACAGGGTGGAGACCTGTCCCTTTGATCTATTAGTTTCTTGCATATACATATATATATATATATATATATATATATATATATATAATGCGTTGTGCAAGATAACAGCACAATGTAAAATAACAGTCTTTAATAATAAGCCCAAAGGGAATACAATGGAGAAACACCGACACAACAACTGAAACATGCAAAACTGCAAACAACACTGGACAACAAACCCAGGAAAACACAGTGCTTAAATAGCAAGGGGTAATGAGGGAGAACAGAAACAGGTGGGTACTAATCAATTAACTAGACAAACTGAAAACTAGGTCAAAAGAAAGAAACAATGGAACACAGAACAGACCAGACATGTGACATATACACTTGACAATAAACATGTATAGGCATATGGCTGTGTACATTTAATAATGAATAATTAAAGACACAAAAGACATAATATACAGAAATGTGAGTGACTTCTGGGGATGCATCTTACGGCATCAATTTTAAGGTTCATATATTATAATTCATATAAAATATTATTCTATTCTATTATTCTAACAATATTTTCAAGTATTAAAAATAGTTTAAAATATTGTATATTTAAAATATTATAAATATTGTGAAATTATTGTATAAATAAAAAGTATTCTTAGATGTACAGTAATATAATTTTTCATTTGTATGTGATAAGGTATACTGTGTTTTCAAATAATTAGACACAAAAGTCTCAATATACACAAATGTGAGGGGCAATATTTCAAAGTCGTTTACTTGTTATAAATATGACTAACAATATAAGTATATAAGGTAGTCTTTTTAAAGTTAATAATTGTATTAAGTATACTGTGTTTTCAAACAATTAAATACACAAAAGACTCAATATACACAAATGTGATAATACAGGGGCTTTTGGGAATGCTTCTTGGGATGCATCTTTCAACAAATTTTAAGTTGATTCAGACTTACAGACTACTGAAAGTATTATAACTTTAAGAAGTCTTTCTAAATTTAATGTCATTTTTCATTTGATGGTAGTTTTTGCACTTTTACATTATTTTTCAATTAAAGTGTGTGTGTGTGTGTGTGTGTGTGTGTGTGTGTGTGTGAACTAGATTTAACTGCATGAGGAGATGTCATTACATGTGCCTAAATCTCTCCTCCATGAGGGGCCCACGAGGGAGTGTGTGTGAATTAGAGTTTGGGGTCAAATAGATCTCCTGGTGACTCTTTGTTTTTTCCCATTGGTTGGATTTTAAAAGATGCACAAGCCAATCCCAGCCCATCTATTGCCTGCAGTGTGCATGCCAATGAGGTGCTCATAGGTGGGTTGACATCACTTCGAAATGTATGTGAGATTGATGTCAGAGGACAAGTGAGAGCCAAGACCAAGCAGATTTCTCTGCTTAAAAGCAGATTCTGGTAGTAAATGTGTTTATCTATTTTAATATTCTTTATTTGTACAATATGTAAATGAAGTATTTTTAATTAAAAGGTTCTAGTCTTTATACATTATACATTTCACTGGAATTTTAAGCAGCGTATAATAAAGTTATAAATAAATGAAGCTATATTTTTCCTACCCCGTGTTTGTGATGAATAACTCTTATAATTTAATAGGTGCTAGTTCACATTTGCATGATTCAGAGGGTGATACATGAAGATGAATGTGTGAGATACATATGGAAAAGAATGTTAGATTGCGTAGGCTTTTGAATTGCTTAGAGCTATACAGCAAATGCACAGATGTTTATGGCCATGTGCTTGCATGAATGAAAGTATACTTGCAGAAGAAAATTAAAGGAATAGTTCACCCAAAAAAAAAAGGAAATTTGCTGAAAATGTACCCACACTCAGGCCATCAAAGATGTAAATGAGTTTGACTCTTCATCTGAACAGATTTGGAGAAATGTAGCATTATCACTTGCTCACCAATCGATCCTCTGGAGTGAACAAGTACCATCAGAATGAGAGTCCAAACAGCTGATAAAAGCATCACAATAATCCACAAGTATTCCACACGACTCCAAACCATCAGTTAGCATCTTTTGAGGTGAAAAGCTGCATGCATGAAACAAATCCATCATTAAACCATTTTTTAACTTTAAACAGACCTCTGCAGTGCAGTAAGCATTATTATGGATTATGGACTTAAGGTTTTGGTCAAGGACGACTGTTTAAAAGTTAAAAAATGCCTTAATGTCATTTTTTTCTTACAAACACAAAGGTTTTGGCTTCACAAAATGTTAATTGATGGACTGGAATCATGTGGGGTACTTATGGATGTTTTTATCAGGACTCTCATTCTGACGGCACCCATTCACTGCAGAGGATCCATTGGTGAGCAAGTGATGTAATGCTAAATTCTCCAAATCTGTTAAAATTAAGAAACAAACTCATTTGCATCTTGGATGGCCTGAGTGTGAGTAAACTTTCAACAAATTTTCATTTTGGGTGAACTATTCCTTTAAAGTGAGTGAATAGCCACTGCTTACTCTTAACCAGCATCTGAGAACAAAACCACCACTGATAGTGCAGGAACATTTAGTGTCATCTATGCATTCAATTATGTAAATCACAAATGTACCACCATTCCTTTTAAAACCATTATTTTGTATTCATGGCTTTGAATATGTGAATTTGTCCACTAAATTAAAAAATTGAAATCCCATGCTTCTCGTGAATAAATAAGCAGCCCAACGAGAGGTCCAGGCACGGAGGTTTTGTCCAGCAGCAACTATTGACCAGCAGGGATGAATGTGAGTGGGAGGGTCACGTGGCCCCGTTGATTGATAGATGCTCATTAACTGGATAGGGTGTGGGAATTTTACTGCATTCTTCCAAGACTCAGCCCTGAGAGAAAGCCGGCTGTCAGCTCAGTTCTAGATACGGCGTGTACTTGTTGCAAACTGCACCTTGGCAGCAGAAATCGGGTGAGAGAGAGACTGAAAAAGAGCCTGGGAGAGAGAGAGGATAGATGGAGATGGAGAGAGAGAGGTGCTGCATTTCACAAAAACAGCCAGAGAGTGAAAGGTTCCATAACCATTATCTGGCAGTGAGAGAAATGCAAACGCTTCTAAATAAACAAAGTGAGCAGGAGTTTTATTTTTTGACAGTTCATTGCAGTTTTGCATGTTATTCCACTGAAATACACATTTGCCTATGAGCAGGAAGGTGCATCTCTCTGCTTGAAATATTAGTTACATAATTTATATTTACACAAGAATGCACTGATACCTGAGATACCTGAGACAAACGTGAGGTTCTGTCTGGGCTATTCAGGTACAAACATTCATGATATTACTCAACATACCATTTAGATCTTGTCTGATGTTGTAAATTTGTTATGGAATGGCTTTTAAACAGTTGAGATAGAATTTGTGAGTTGTGTCTGTTATAGCCTATGTATGGACACTTCTTCTTTCCTCCATATAAAAAAACAAAAGAGGAAGCACAGCATCATATTCATAACCTAATTTTTTAATGTGTGTGTTCATGGCTCAGGTTTTGCTAACACTTTGTGGATCAAATATCCCCAAAGGATAGTAAAAACCTGACATCACCTACATTACATTGTGGAGACCAGTCCTTAAATTGTCCTAATTAAAATAAAAAGAAGAAGAAGAAAGGTTTCTGTAAGGGCTAAACAAAGGGTTAGGGATAAAAGCCATGATAGAAAAATAAAAATGACTTTTTTTGGAATTGCTTATTTTGTGAATAAATCAAATACTATTAAATAAAATATAATAAATTTAAAGTGAATGAATGAATGAATAAATGGAGCTGTGAGTATTATAAAAACAAAAATATGTGTTGGCAGAAGTCTATGCAGCAAATGTTCAATGAGTGACCCATAGACTTCCATTGTAAGTGTACTTCTGTCATCAACACATATTTTGTTGTCATTCAAAAGAGGTGAATTGGTTATATTTTTTCAGTGCATTTTTGTTTTATTTGTATAAAACATTTTTAATTTAGAGCCCTTACATATACAGCCTTTCCCCGTCCAATCTTTTCTTGTATTTGTCTCTAGGCATACATTTTTTTCCTTTTGTGTTTCAACTCAGTAGTCAACAACACCCGCCATCTGCATTTGAATACAGCCTGCTTCTCACGCTTCTGAACACTTGCGACTGGGAGACTTTGCTCACACGACAACTTTGTAAGGTTGTACATGTTCATGCTTGTAAAGCCTAGGATATACTACATCAGGGCCATGCACAGACATTTTGAGGGGCAGTGACCAAAATCACTGGAGGTGGGGCAGTTATTGCTCAGCCGTATGTACAGTATATGTATATGTATGTGTATACATATATATATATATATATATATATATATATATATATATATACATACATACATATACATACGCACATACATATGCATATATTAGTATATTAGTACAATTTTTCGGTACTAAATGTTTTACTAAATATTTACTCTAAATTATGCACCATGGTGTAACCACTATGGCTTAGCCCTATATTTAAATATATAAACAGGGCTGTGTATTCCCTAGTTGCTGGGAACATTGTTTTCAAATATAATTACTTACTTGTATTAAATTATGTATTTGGATATATACAGTATTAAAGACTACTTTTTGTAAAAGTTGACAGTGTCAGTTTTTGCATTATTATTGCAGTGTTCTAACTATTTGAGCTACCCTGTCAGATTTTGCTACCTCCCATTGAAACGGTAGGTAGCACAATGCAACAACAAAAAATGATACCCATCAGATTATGCTTTATTAACGCATACAGTACACCAATCCCAACCCTAAACCTACCCTTACAGTAATGCAAATACAGTAATTATGTGTTGTTCAGCGTGAGAAAATTGATGCAATACTGATGTGCACATGCGCAGTAAGCCCTGGTAGGACAATCTGACGGGTAGGATGAAATGTCAGGACAGCTGTCAAATCTGGACACAGGGAACGCATTTTGTTACTCATACTAGCTACATATAATAACTTGATCAGTCACATGAAAGTAATCAGAATAAATATTGACTTCAAAATATCCCTTACGAAAATTAACCATGGTTTTACCACAAATAAAACCAAATAAACCGTAGTTACTATAGTTAAACCATGTTAACCACAAATTAACCATGGTTCCCTTTCAAGGGAACTTCGAACTGCGTTGCTGAGGCACGGAGGATGGGCTCGTGGGGATCGCAGGTGGATCCGGCTGATGAGTTTAAAAAGGGGTTTTCCCTCTCACGCTCGTCGGCTGTGGATGAGAGTAAGCTGCTGGAGGACGATGTTATTTCTTTAACATCGTTTGATCCGGGGGCCGGTGCTCTGCTGGGTTCGGCCCTGTAAGAGCAGGAGATGTCTGAGGACGGCGAAGAAGCTGAGGCTGAGCCTTCCCAATCCTCCTGCTCTGCGTATGGTGAGTTTTGAGCGTTATCTTTCTTACGCATTCATCGATTCTAGCATACAAGTTATGCCAACATCGAGGCGATGCACGGAAACGACTATGAGAGGATGCTCCTGGAAAAAAAGATGACTGGCTAGCTATCTTTCTATGGGTGAGACGTCCTCTCTTAAAACTCCCTCCTTGCCATCTCGCTTAGATGGCAGGGCATACGCAGCAGCAGGTCAGGCTGTTGCTTCGTTGCGCACAATGCGGTGCTCCAGGCATATTAGGCTGACCTGCTGGAAGACCTGGATAAAGGCCTGATGAGGTAGCTGAGTTTCGCCGCACCACAGATCTCACTCTCTGTGCTACTAAGCATGGCAGCTATAGTAGGTATTGAGAGACATCTGTGGGTGAACCTGGCAGATAGGCCCTTCCAAATCCGCCTCTCTGATGCGCTCAGTTTTTGGCTAGCTTGCAGTACACTTACCTTTGATTCTAATGATCATGCTGGGCGAGCCCCCTCTCTCGTTGAGAGCTGGGTCTGTGTTCCCTCAGCTAGGTAACTTACTGCTGGCAGTTCTCTTCTAAAATCCACATTGTGGTAAGTTCGCACGCTAGTTCTATGCGTTCTTTTCTAAAATCCTGTATGGTGAGGGCTTCGCGCGGTTGCTTCGTGCCCTTTCTTGAGGTGGTTT
>NW_015542351.1:1896466-1905413 GCF_001515605.1 Sinocyclocheilus anshuiensis
CAGGTTACTTATGTAACCATTGTTCCCGGAGTAGGGAAGGAGACACTGCGTCCTCTAGGCTTCCTGCCATGCTTCAAACGCAAACTTCAGACGAAGAAGTGAATGACATGTTCTCCCGGCACCTATTTGCACTATAATCACACCGGTAGTGATGTCATGGGCTTTCGCCGGCCAACGTGTTGTTGGTGTTTTTTCAATGTATGCTTCAGACACGGGTCACGACGAGGCGTTCCCCATAGCGTTCCCCATAGCGACCCCTAGAGGACGCAGTTCGAAGTTCCCTTGAAAGGGAACGTCTCAGGTTACTTATGTAACCATGGTTCCCTGAGTAGGGAAGGAGACACTGCGTCCTCTAGGCTTCCTGCCATGCTTCAAACGCAAACTTCAGACGAAGAAGTGAATGACATGTTCTCCCGGCACCTATTTGCACTATAATCACACCGGTAGTGATGTCATGGGCTTTCGCCGGCCAACGTGTTGTTGGTGTTTTTTCAATGTATGCTTCAGACACGGGTCACGACGAGGCGTTCCCAATAGCGACCCCTAGAGGACGCAGTGTCTCGTTCCCTACTCAGGGAACCATGGTTACATAAGTAACCTGAGACGTTTTGCGACACTAACCATAGTTCAATCATGACAACTCTCGAAAGATTTAACATGGTGATGGATATGACAATGTTAATGTATTTGGTCTTGGCGGAATAGATCTGCTACGCTGCTGCTGCTGAATTGCTGCTGCTGTTGGTTATTGCTGTAGTTGTAGATTATTGCTGCTGCTGCTGCTGCAAGCAAGTACAGGAACTTGCTACTGCCAATACATACAGTGATGCGGTGCTGTGAGTATTGAAGACATACTGCTGCTGCACAAATAGCATATAAAATAACCCGTAGCAGATCTATACAAGTGGAGCTGGGGAAGGTGGAGGGTTTCAGAGAAACTCTGAAATCGCGCTGCAGGAATCTCTAGTGAATGCTAGCCAGCCATATAAATGCAAGGCAGTAAGCTCATTGGCTGCATATGCAGCATGAACCAATCAGGATGTGCCAAGTCGTTTAACTCTCTGAATATCATCAGTCACATTAACAACCCGTCAGCCTGCGCCATCTAGAGTTTCATGACTGAACTATATATTTTAACCATGGTATTTGTAATAAAACTGTGGTTATACAAATGGTAATCAATACGCCAAAAAAACATGGTTACTACACTTTTACTACAATACAACCATGGTTAATTTTCGTAAGGGATATTACTGAGTGTTTACGTGCCATATGAACAGAGACGTGGTCTGTGGTTGAGTCGTTTGAAAAACTCCACAGATTCAGATTCCAGTAGCTTTATTGGCATGGTAAAAGGCTTTACATTGCCAAAGCAATGATAGCGCTCTGATCCAGTGGTATTGAGCATTATCAAATTTACAGGCAACAATGGGCAGAGAATCAAGCAGTGATTGACAATGCTCTGATCCAATGGCATCAGACACTGTCAGATTAACAGTACTCTAGCCTAATGGTGTTGGGAGGGCACGGGGGGCAATCACATTCAGTGGGGGATGGGGGTGGTTACAGTCTAGAATAGTTGACACTAGTTGCCGAAATTCAGAGCCAGTCTGCAGATTTTTTAGAAAACTGAGTAATGTATGATGGTCACAGACTCTGATTTTTTTTTTAGCTTCAGACTATGATTTCATCCAGTCGGAGGATATCAAATATGTTTGACAACACATATTGTTTTCATATGTCACCCATCTCTTAGTTCAGAACAACTTGAAAGTCTGGTAGTGTGATCCTCAGTCATTCAGTGTATGATGTCCAGTTTTTCTTCTGTAAATATTTACAAAGTCGGTAAGTGTATGATGCCTAGCATTTTAAAATCTGTCGAAATTTTAAAACTTGTGTGTATTCCAGCCTTAGGAAATAGTTTTGTTTCTTTGTATAATTGACTGTGCATGTGTGTATGTGTGTGTATGTAACAGTATACAGTACGGCATGATTCCAAAGCCATATCCTCCATATCCTGATTCAGGTTGGTCCTCGCTTATCCCCACCCACTCATCTCGAGATCTTCTGCTGGCTCTGCATTCTTGGTCTTTGCAGTGTGCCAGACAGTTACCCACCCACCTGCTTACACATACAGATTTACATGTACAAATTAAGTACTTCAGCATACTCAAAGCTTTTTGGAGGCATAACATGTAATTTGCTTGTGAAATCACTGTTTTGATTAGAAAGTTCAGGCAAAAATTAATGTTTTGTCAGTATTCACTCAAGTCATTCCAAACCTGGATGCTAAAATCTTAATAAAATCTTTCTAAAGCTAATGTTTATAATGTCTATTTCTCATGTAAACACAATAATGGCTTTAAATGATCTTTTGAGAGTGATTTATCAGCCAAATTTGATGTGCAATTAATATGCGATTAATTAGTTAAATGCTGCATTGTGTTATTAATTGGATTTTTAAAAATGACTGATTGACAGCCCTATATATCTATCTATCTATATATAGTGTCATGGTCACTCGGGGAGGAAGGAACGAGGAGACGCAGGAGAACACTTCGAGTGGGTCTTTAATCCAACAAACAAAGGTTTACGCACACATAGGAACTCAGGGATGACATTTAACAGCAGACGGGAAACAAGGGGCAGAACACACCATAAATACACAGACACCAATGGGACACACCTGGGAACGAATGAACTAATTAATCAAACACAGCTGGACACAAATGAAAGCCAATGAGGACAGGACACAGGAAGAACCAAATAAGGGCAAACAGGAACATACACGTGACAGATCGCCCCCCTCCCAGACAGCGTGGGACAGTACCATCGGGGAGGGGGGGCGGAGACAAGGAGAGCCTCCAGGGCGGATCAGGAAGCCATGGCGGAGCAGGGGACTCAGGGAGCCATGGCGGAGTAGGGAGCACAGGGAGCTATGGCGGAGCAGACAGTTCAGGAAGCCATGGCGGAGCAGGGAGCTCAGGGAGCCATGGCGGATCAGGGGACTTAGGAGGCCATGGCGGATCCTCCGTGGCCTTAGCTGGCTCGGCCAAGGGTATATGGCCCCCCCTCAATTTTCTTGGGGAAAACTAGGAATCCTGGGGGGCACTCGATCCTCCATGGCCTTAGCTGGCTCGGCCAAGGGTATATGGCCCCCCTCAATTTTCTTGGGGAAAACTAGGAATCCTGGGGGGCACTCTGGAGGGGATTCAGGGACTGGAGCCCTCCTTGGGCTAAGCACGGGGAGAGGAGCCCTCACTGGGCTAAACTCGGGGACAGGAGCCCTCCGTGGGCTAAACTCAGGAACAGGAGCCCACACGGGAGCGAGCTCTGGGGCTGGAGCCGACACTGGAGCGAGCTCTAGGGCGGCCGGCGGGCTTGACTTCGGAGCGGCCGACAGGCTTGAGTGACGAACGGCCGGCCGGCTTGGGAATGTGGGCTATACTCGGGAACTGGAGCCCACTCTGGGCTGGATTCGGGGATTGGGAATCGCTTACGAGGAGCTGGCACTGGAGGGTGCTCTGGAGGAGCTGGCACTGGAGGGTGCTCTGGAGGAGCCGGCACTGGAGGGTGCTGTGGAGGAGCCGACACTGGAGCGCGCCTAGGGACCAGAACCAACCGCCTTGTCCTGCTCAGATTCCCCTCTAGGCTCGGGGTGAAAGGCGCGGCTGGCGGGCGAACAGCGTCATGAGGGTTTCCCCCTCGAGGGAGCTGGTGAAGGCAAGCGGCACAAACGCCCTCGCGTAGCTGACAGGGTCGGGGCTCGCCTGAGCCACGGCGATGAACATCGCTTGTTCCTCCATAATCTCGGGGGGAAAACAAACAGAAAACAAAAACACTTTGAAACCCGATATGGGTCTGCTGTTCTGTCATGGTCACTCGGGGAGGAATGAACGAAAGAGCGAGGAGACGAGGAGTAATACAAATCAAAAGGGTTTAATGGTGGTAACGCTTGGAACAGAGGGAACACTGGAGAGATCAAGGAGAAAGAATGACATTTAACAGCAGACGGGAAACAAGGGGCAGAACACACTATAAATTTTTGTTTATGGTTCTTTTATGAGTTTTTTTTTTTATTTTTTATGTGTAGGCTACATTACGTGTGTTTGAGGATGAAATGGGCTTTTTGAAGAAAAAAAAAGGCCAGGAAGGAATTTTAGACAGAGATTGGGTTAAATGATGTCCCCTGCTGCATCTGTACATGATAGGAATCTCTCTCCTCCTGATCACCTTTTCAGTATTCCCGGAAATCCATGCAGCAGCCAAAAAGAATAATCACATCATTGATTTGATGCCATCTTCGTTTGATCACAGGCTGATGTTCATTTACAATGGATTGCAGACATCCTCATGTGACCTGACCAAATTAATCAAACTGCCAGCAGAAGAGATACAAAACCACAAAGGTCAGAATAACTTTCATTATCAACCCAGATTTTGCATCCAGAAATCTTACTCTGGTAATATGATTGAAGATCATGGATATGATTAGAAATAGCAAACTGGTGCCCAGAGCCTCACAGTTTAATCTGTAAACACATTAATGACTCATATAGGCTACATAATCCCAGTATAAACAAGATGTATGGCCATATAATGGATCTTTGCCTGCAAAAAAGGCAAGTTATCTTAAAAAGAATAGTCATCATTTACTCAGCCCCTATTTACATACTCATTAAGCAGACCCTTTAATCCAAATGAGTAATATCACAAGCAATGTATCACACAAGAAGCCAACAATATTTGTAAACCTCCTATTTCCCATTTACTCCCTGGTTAATCTCATGTTTCCCTTTTTACAGCTGACTGGATAAATAGCCTCCATTCCAGTAGAGGAACGGCCTTTCAACAGTGGCATACTGGAATGCAGCGGGTGTTAACAGAGAAGCTGCACATCCCGGCCTGCTGTCTGCTCAAAATGCAAGATTTACAGGCCTTCACAAAGAGCAGTGTTAAGCCGGGATGGTCCAGATGACCCAACATGACCTGTAGACGGATGCCCTCATCAAAGAGCAGGACTCTTGTATATCAAAACTGCACACAAAGGCAGAGGAATCTGGTCTCTCCGTGTCCACAAATATCAGCTCAACGTAGTTTGTAACAAAGCACTACCTGCGAAATGTTTACATTGTATAAGTGGATACATGCTTTTGTTAACTTACACCTCTTAATATAAGGATGTCCTGCTGGCCCGGGTCCAGTTGGAAAGTGCTTTAAACCAGTTTAAGCCCAGTGTTTTCATTCTCATGTCCCAACATTTTGTGAATTCTAATGATGCACATACATCACCAAACTGCTGTTATGTAGCTGGATGAGCGTGATTAAAATAACTAGAATGACTTGCATAAACTAATGATTAAGCATAAATTAAAATGGATTAAAAATTATAAACAAATCAATGATGTTCTGTAGAGATTTTGAGCTATTCTCATAGTTTACAAGCATGATAAATGATTTGTTGTAAATAGGTCCTATTATTCACGCAGCTGAATTTTATATTTATATTGTGAACAATGTGTTCTTCCAGACAGAAATAAATATTAATAAATCAAATAAAATATAAATAAATTATATATGGTTAAATCGTACTAATACTTGGGCTAAATTATATTATTATTTTTCAATTAAAACAGCTGTTTTTACCAAAAAAAGCCTGTTTCATGAAATATATGATTAGTAAGATTTAATTTCTGCAATTAATATTAGCTGTTTAACGCTTTAAAATAATAAAAAACATATTTTTTCCCACTTTCCGAGGCTATGATTATGATGTAAGTGCAGATAAAAGCATTGATACTTCAAATACTGACTTTATATAAAGAAGATCAATCCTCACAAAAAATATGTGAATTTAAGGATTATTTAATAATCCCTAAATTTACGATTGCAAATAGTAATGATTTCAAATTTTAATGTTAGGTGTGATTTATGACAGAATCATTGCTGATTGATTTCATTGGTGTAACTCAATATAATCAGGATGAATCAAGGTTGATCACAATATGGCCTATTTTAACTGAATAAAAGCAGTAAATGTAGGTCATATTTGGGTTGTATGACAAAGCTTTTTTAAAGTGTGCAATTTCAATATCTGCAGAGATTTACATTTGGTCTAGGATTTTATTTTAGTTGTTGGTGATATTTAAACTCAGTAAGAGTTACTTGGTCTCCGTGTTCTGTAAGATTTCTCCAGTCTGCCAGTACTGCAAATAAAAATTGCATTAAAAAAGTTGGTAAAAGACAAAAGAAGTTAGTAAAAGACAGTGAATTTGGTCTCTCACTTTAGTTGTAACCGCAAGTTCATGCCCTTAACAACAAGGACACAAACATTTTTACAGCTGAAAGAAACATAATGACATTATCTCCTCTCAACTTTATTTCTGGTGCATTGCTGCTTTTTTCTTCAAATTAGAATGAGAATAGTTTCCAACTGACCCCTCCAGTTGTTTAAGTTTCAGGGTTGCCTTCATTGTAATACGGTCTAGGCCAAAGAAAACAGCTTTTGCTGTGCCAGAAGACTATTGCTTCCTCTCTCTGTGCTCACAGTAGGATAAAACAACTGTTTTGCTGCCAGAGCCTCAATCGTGCATGCACACACACCCATGCACGTGTTTGCATTTTACCAAAGGAGGATCAAAGTCAGGACAAAATCTACATTAGACCAAAATAGTTGCAAATTGCTGTGCTAAAAACATTCAGCCATGCAGGGGGTCTTGACTGGAAGTGGCTTATCTTCTAAATGGCTATGAACATCTCTGGACCTTTGGTATTTTTTGTGTGAACAAATAATAAATAACATAAATGAAATACTGATGATAGATAGATAGATAGATAGATAGATAGATAGATAGATGATAGATAGATGTCTGACCAGTAAATCTGTAGTCAATCCTTAAGGCATCATTGTCTGTTTAGCATCATCTTAACATTCATAAGTGATGTGAGTCTCTGGAGACGATGAATAAAACTCATGAATAGTGGATTCAGTGAAGCTTTCTGCATTGTGTTTTGTGCTCTTCTGTGACAATCTCACTGTTTTGGAGACACCCCACAATCTGTTGCACTTATGTGATATTCATTATAGCCTGAGAGAATGACGGGCCCTTTGGCCTTTCAGACAACCAGAGGAGCTTCTCCATCTCCTCCCATGGCCTGCCTCTGTTTCAGAGTCCCAGCATTTACATTTGAGTCCCAACAATGGTTAACACTGACAACGCTGTCTTTCCCACCCAAGAGCCCTGCAGGTTAACTCAAGCTGAAGATACCTCAACTCATCCAAGTCCCACCCACCCACACAAACCCTCTCCATTATCTCTCCAGCATATGTTTGTGAAACAGTGAGGAGTAGGGGGCATTGTTGGCTTTAGGGAGAAGTCAAGCAGGGCACATTAGCACATTAGCAGCCAGTCACCCCAGAGAGATGGGCCACCTCAGCAGGAGAGGGTGGGGCCATGGGGCAGACCACTCTACAGGAATTCAAGACATCCTTACAATTCTCTGCATTGATCTATCGATCCCAGTCCCAGAATGCTCTCTCAATACAAAGCCTTCCAATAGCCAATAGCCTCTTGACCCATAGTGAAGCACTCAAGCC
Source organism: Sinocyclocheilus anshuiensis (assembly GCF_001515605.1). NCBI lineage: Eukaryota > Metazoa > Chordata > Actinopteri > Cypriniformes > Cyprinidae > Sinocyclocheilus > Sinocyclocheilus anshuiensis. The sequence goes on from NW_015542351.1 coordinate 1,904,064, forward strand.
TACACCTCCTCCAAAAACTCCAACCATCCTTTTCCAGGAACGTCGTTACAGGACGTAGGGAGGCTCTGTACATCAATGATGCAGGAGGACTGATGTCATGCATCTTGTGGGACACCAATCACTCACTCGGTAATAGCCCAATAAATGCACATGGGGTTGTAGAAAGGGGGATGGATGGAACCTTCTTACGCTACTCGAGAATATCAGGCCTTTTATAAAAGAAATATTGCTGATTTTTTATTTTTATTTTTTTAATTGTGGCTTTAGAAATAGAAAGTTGATTCTGAAAATTCAGCTTATGATTTTATTCTGGCAAATGAAAAACAGGCAAAAAAATTTTTTTTTTTTTTAATTATCTTAGGCCCTTACTAAAAAAAGGGCCCACTCAGATGGGGACCGGAATATCATAGCGACTTGAAGCAGTATCCACCTAGCAACCACCCAGAACACCTTAGCAACCTCATAGCAAAGGCCTAGCGACCACCTAAAATACCCTATCAATTGAAAAGAAATGCACAGTTCAGCAACATCACTCACAGCTTCATTACTGTAATGTATTTCAGAAAACGGTTGTGTACTTGTGTTATCACTGGGCAAAAAAGCACCACTCACTCAATGAGTTCTTTATTGGCTGACGAAAAAGTCTTGATTCAGAAAGACACTCACTGAAAGCAAATTATTATTGCGCTGCTAATGACTCCCAGACTGTTATAGAGAGCAGCTACCATGATCAATCAGCTACATAGCTCCACCAACTCTCAGCTCAATACTGATCAATGCTGTCCAACAAGCACCAATAAATCACAATCCTGACGGCTTACTGGCTGAATCCAGTATCAATATCATTCAATGAATATCCATACACAGCAGCAGAGTGTTAAATGAAGAAACAATGAGCAGATGCTGAGTAAGCACTATACAGAAACAGTCCTCACAAAGACAGCAAATCTTTCTTTATTCAATCCATGTAGAATTTATGGCACAGAGCTAAAATAAGCACACAAACAAATCAACCCAGTGGATCGGTTGGTTCTGAGTAAAGTACTTCTTATGTGTTGTTATTGGATGCTTTTAGATGTATCAAAAGCATGAGACATGAAGAATATTGTCTTTTGTCTGCAAGGGTGTACACAGGAATCAAAGTGCTGATGTTCAACAATCTGCTCATGCTGTAAGTCATTTTAGGAAGCAGTGTAATTTGTGTCTCCCTTCCTACTACTGATGGAGCACAAATATATCCTATAAAAACATAGAGACACTGAGCATAGTCGGATTTTTTGATAGACTTATCTGTAACTGTAATGCAAAAAAAAAAAAAAACTTTTCTAAATGTATTTTATTTTGAAACAC
>NW_015542351.1:1905430-1917555 GCF_001515605.1 Sinocyclocheilus anshuiensis
TTTAAAAATCTACTTCAAATTATATTTAATTAAAAATATATATATATATATATATATATATATATTTAGATAAAATTCCATGCTTTAACTATGTAGTAGTATTTTTCCTAAAATGCTTTATGTTTGTCCCTCAATTTCAGATCAACCTTTTCCCCAGTAAAAAATAATGACTTGATCGTTCTGACATAATAATTGAGGAAGTCACATCATTACATAAATTTTGACCAAAGACCATTGTTTCAATATTCTCACTTATATTGTTAAGTCAATGCTTTGTTATGAGGTGGAAAAACTCATTTGCAAAATGAAGTGATACAAAAAGTGAGTGTAAACATAAATAAAAAAAATGTGATTGCATAACTTGGTGCTGGTGATTTTGTATGAATGTATGATTTAATTTGAATGAATGTGTACAATTTCTAGAAAAAACCAAGCATGATGGTTGACCCTTAACCCCATCGTACAAAAATGTATGAATGAGATCATATGAATCCAAATTTATTTTCCACCAAATCGTCAAAAATTAAAATAGTCACAAATTGCCTTGAGTGTTGAAACTGAAGTTTAGTTGTAATTGTTTTCCAATGAAATACAAAAAAAATATTTAAATATTTTAGATAGATAGATAGATAGATAGATAGATAGATAGATAGAGAGACAGAGAAGTGCAGCCATATGTGTGACGTCCATGTCCCGACAGATGGGATGGTCACTGCATCGCATCGGCCCCTTCTGCCAACAGCAGGATGGACCACTGTATGAGTCCCTTGGGAATCCCTGGGTGAGCCCTTATCCCGGATTAAAACTGTCAATAAATGTGATTGATCCTCCTGCTTCTTTCCACCCTCACACACACATCTGGAGAGTTTACACTCAAACGCTCCTTTTCCTGCTCTCTTTCTGTCTCTATCAGTCACACATGCACTGATCCATCCCTCTCTAGCTGATCAAAGCATTATTCATCACGCACAGGAAGAGGGCTGTGGTGAGGTGAAGAGGACCTTCTGTCCACTTAGAAAACCATTACAAGTAGAACTACACAACCATACCTCCCACAGCTGTAACGGGCCATATACTCACATACTTGTGTATCAAATGACAGATCATCTGTTTATAGTTTATAGTGTTAAATTCTAGTTCTTCAGAAGTCTGAGGATTAGCAACTGTTTTTTTAAGGAGGATAAATTGAGCTGTTAGTTATGTTTACTTTAGTATCTTCTTTGTCTCAGATGTTTCTTCTAAAATTCCATGTAAGAAATTAAAATAGACACAAATTAGACAACAGTTTATATGCATTAGAGTATCCAGATACAAAATGAATATGGATAGCAGCAGCATAGCCCAGATAAGGGGTCTTCAAACTAAAAATAGGGGTTGGTAGAGGGCAAAATCTTTCCAAATTTATGGAAAGTGGAGTTTCTGTCATTATTTACTGTTGACTGTCTAATTGCAGACTTAAGTATCTTTGCAAATCTGAGCACATTTTGAGAAACTGATGAGATCTCATCTACAACGACGAGGAGAAACAGTAGGAGAAACATGTTTTTACTGGTAAAAATGGTTTCTCTCTCTCTCTCTCCATTGCAGTCTAGGAGAAACAATTGGGATTGTATGTAAGAGATTTCATTTGTGCTTTTTCTTTCTTACATGTAGTGTTAGGTTTGGCTGCTAGCTGAGTGAGTTAGTAAGCAAATTAATAAATCTTTCTGTGGAAAAAAAAGTTCAGTTCAGACAATAGAGGTCAGAAGAAACACTACCAAAACATCTTTTAAATTTGTAGTAGGCCCAGGATGTTTGGCAGGCGAGTTGAATTTTTTAGACAGCTGAGGCATTTAAGCGCTACAGAATAACAGTATTACAACATTCAGCCGTTGGTTCTGGCACCAAGAGGAGCCCCCCTGAGGAGGAGAGAGAATCAGCTGTTTCAGCATGCATGCATTTGTTTGAGTGTTTGCGGGGAGGGCATGTGCTTTACTGCCCTGCAATTCAGACATAAAAGCAATAAAATAAAGTGATACTCCATGGAGAAAGAGCAGTTTGTTCTAAGATTTGTGTGTGCACGTTTGCCTGTGTATGTTTACTTGAAAAGTGTGCTGTTATGAGGACAGTATGTGCCATATCATATGGTAAAGGGTAGTGGGCTGGTGGGTACATTTGCTCTGGGATCTTTAGGGAGGCTCTTAGGTTGCTGTAAACTGATACAGAGGGGTTCTGGACAGCTGGACTTGCTCATCTGTCTATAGGCTTTCATCAAAGAACTGCTTCTTCTGCTTCAGCCCCTAAGGAGTTCCTTACAACCAGCCTATACTCTCGCTCTGTGTGGGGTCTGACATGATCATGCAACCAAAATTGATTAAATATTGATGTAACATTTATAACTTACATAATTTATCAGAACTTTTATGTTAAGTAAGAGTACAATCAGTTGATCCACACAAAATCATAATGATCAAGCCCTTGGTGGCAAGCGAAGGGTACTTGTAGGCTTATTTTGTAATAATGATGGCTTTAGATTATCACACTTATGAAATATATTTTTAATTGAAATTACTTTATTATGTGAATCGAAAGAGGCCACAAAGTGATATTAGAGACAACAAACCAGCACAAAATTGGTTGCCAATGCCAATGGTCAATTACAGTATATGCTTTAGTGGTCATTAAGCAAGAGATAATGTACATCCAGCCAGCTGTTAATGCTGCAAGTAAATAATTAGACACAAAATATTGATTTGAGGTGAAATATTTTATTAGCTCATCAAATGCAATGAATACGCAAAGAAAAACAGTTCCTAGCAAACAGATTTGAATCTAGACAAACAAACATGGTCAAACAAGATGAACACATAAGGGATAATGTACCCATGTCTCGCTTATTACATAGCGTTTCACCACATAATAATGAGAAGGACATAAATTATTGATTTGATTAAACGAGAGACAGAGAGTTTCTACGGTGTGATATAAGAAACATGAAAGAAGCACCGGCCTCAAATACACGGATGAGAGTTATTATTCAGCATTGCTATTGACGATGGTCATTATCAGGGAATAATGACCTATCAGAATCAAGCATTTCAGAGAGCCGTGTAATAAACAGATTTAAATGAAGGCAGAATGCCTCAATAGACCTTATCAGGGCAAAACCTATGGGCTCTGTGCACAAGCGTAGCGACGAACTTCCGCTGTCACCAGAAGTCGGGATATCAGTTTCCGGTGTTGCACCGAATTATGAGACCATAGTAGGCGCTTTATTGAGCTAATCCTACCTACTCCTAAACCCAGTCCTAATCCTAAACCTACCCTCACTACAGCACCTACTAAAGTCACATAATTCGGTGGTCACGGAATTCGGTGTAACACCGGCAGTTAGCGGCTAAGCTAAATTGTTAATTTTAGAAGCCTGTTTCTCTTAATTTGTGATAATTGTATTATCAATTGTATTACCTTTCTCCCCTTCTCAGTTTCTAATCAGAGTTGCCAAGTCCGCGTATTTTACACGACTTTAGGCTTCTTTTTTGTTAAAAAAAATCACGGGTTGTGATTCTTTGGGCTTATTTTAAAAAATATGGTTGCTTGTTTGAAAATTTCCTATGAAGCAACTTCGTTTCTTTACATTTATGGCCTCTGTTTTTTCCATTATATTGTTGACAGTTGCTGTGTTTGAAATGCCATACTATCATACTACTCTTACTATTTCTGCAGTATCCAGTATGTATACTGTGAATAGTATGCAAACTTTCTGTATGCATGGAATAATCGGATGACCTACTATATTTGCCAGAATCTGCTAAATATAACTTAAGTACACTGAAATCAGTTCAGAATGGCATACTACCATACAACTCATACTATATTGCAGTATGCAATGTGTATACTTTCAATAGTATGTGAATTTTCTGTATGCATGGAATTCCCGGATTACCTGCTACATTTCCTGAAATCTGATGTATGCATCTGAAGACACTGCATGGGATACTGTTTCCCACAACGCAACGCGCTCCACGTGACGTTTCGTCTTCAAATGTGTGAGTGAACTGGAGGCGGGGGATAGTAGCCTAATTATAAATGTAACACTTATATACATGTTACTGTAAACTACAAATTATTCCTGTGTGTCTAAAAACAATATCGTTAGTAGCACATAAATTGTACTTTAATCTCTATGGCACGATTCCGATCAAGTCAAATGACGTCACCTATAGCGCTTTCTACAGTGCAGATTGTTTCAAAGATATTGAATAATAATAATATTGCAGTAATATAAAATATAAATAACATATAATATATAACTATAAATAATATTTCAATTATGTAAACATAATTAAATTCCGATGAATATTTACTCTATAATAAATAGGCCGATTTGTCGGCAGAAGCTGCAGTTAAGGCGGGCGTACACGGTGCGATTTTTGCTGTCGTACGAGCTCGCAGGCGATTATTTTCTCTCGGGAGAAAATCGCAGATGCTCGCATGGTGGCGGCTCGTACCGTGTGAGAAGAATTACGGGCCGATCCGAGACGTCAGCCATTCTCTTTGCCATGTCCTTTGTCTTCGTTTTTTTTTTTTGTAGCTACGTCAAGCCGCCTACCACAAAGAAAACTATTTCGTCCTCAGAATCCATATTTTTATGAATGGCGCGAAACGTAATGCTTACGTCAGAGTTTGTAAAATCGCAGTAAATTCGTGTCGTGTGTGACTGCCTCCGTACGATTTTCGGATAAACTCAATCGTGACATGTGCCAGAGCTCACGACGTTCCGACCTTCAGAATCGCACCGTGTACGCCCGCCTTAACTCCGCCCACCAATGCCTGGCTGCGATAAACAACACTACAAAAGACGCCTGACTGTCTGCAGTATCAGTGACGTCACGAATATAAAGAGAACACTGAATGATTTTTGATGCGATAGAGCTGAGTTCGAATCCGCCTGTTTCCAAACTCGTTCTTCTCCTTTTCCCATCACATATCAGATCGAAAAGGCATTTATTTTCAGTAAAATGCAGGAAATATTTGAAAAGTGGAAATAAAACACCCCTCATTAATAGTACAGTGTTATTAGGCAGTGTAGGGAGGCTTTGTCCCAATAAAGTGGCATCCATTTAATAATATTTATAAATATCATAATTTACACTCAAAATATTATTGAATACTGTTTTATAATGTACTACAGTACTGACGTATAATTATCCACCTAACTACTATTTACACTTAGCCTGTTGCTAAAGAAAATACTGCTATTTTAGTGCAAACACAATTTATCATTATTTGCACTTAGTGTAACTACAGCTCAGTGTTGATTCAGTTCTGTTTAATATGTAAAGCTCATTAATTATAAAATGAGTTCAATTGGGCAATACAACATTGCATACTTGTATTAACCCTTATTAACAAGCCTTCAGTAAAAAAAAAATAAATAAAAATAAAGAACACTTAGCACATTTATTTGTAAGGTAACAACCTTGACAGCTGTGCCTAATTATTCAGTGTTTGTCATGTGACAACACTCACTGTAGCATACTACTCTGAAACATTATTTGTTGCTTATTGCATACTGTTTTACACACTGTTCTTTAAAAAAATATTGCACTGTGTACTGGGCAGTAAGCAAGTGTGCCGTTTCGAACACAGCCTGTCTGCTCACAGCTATAATGGCAAATCAGTGCAATAATAAAAGTGCTGCAGCGTAATTCATCATCGCACCCCCTCATTGGAGTAAAATCGTATTTAACGTGCATTCACGTGACTCTGTAGCCTATTCCAAGATGATTGTTAATAGATATAAATAGACAAACAACTCCACCAACAGAGATGGAGAGGAAACATGGGAGAAGGTGAGCGGCGCAAGGGAGGAAAGGTACCTAATGCAATTGGTAAAATATTTTTATAATGCATTAATCATTAAATCAATAAATAAATAAGCAGTAGGCCTAATACTAATAGTTGATACATATGGTTAGAATTAATTTTATTATAAACATGTAGCTATATTAAATAATTTATCTTGTGAGAGTTGGCAACACTTTTTCTAATAAAGATCAGGGCACATGTGAAGTCATTGTCAGGTCATTGTACTACAAGTCCATTTAAGTACACTTTAGCATACTTTTTAAAGTGCTTATGGAAATAATTTAAAATAATATACTTAAGTGTAACTAAATGTAATGGTCTCTTTAATGGTCTCTTTTGGTCTCTTAATTGCATGTTCATTTCAATTAAATGAAAATGTGCACTTTTGTAGAACCACTTAAGTAAGACTTAAATACATCTTTATATGTATATTCACAATTACTCCCAAAATTTTAATTTGATTTTATTATAAAGTGCATTTTTTTAAACTTTACTTGTTTGTTGAGAAACATACTCATGAAATTGTGCTCCCTTTTACACTCAGGGGGCCTGCTGTTTAGTAATATTATTAAAATTATTATCTGTAAGTAAATTTAGCATCACAACATTATAATAATATTCGTAGATTTTCTAAAAAGTATATTTAACATGTTACTAAATTATTAGTGTTTTTGAAGAGTAACTTTAAATGAGTTAGATGAAGGCAAAGGTAATCTAATTGTAAAAATAAGGGAATGCACAATTAAATATTCAATATTGTATGTTATATACACAACAACGATGATAAATAAAAATAAAACCTCTAGTATTGCCCACTTATTTCCCCCAAAATTTTTGAACCCCTGTTGAAGACTCCAACAGGCATGTCTGTGGCTGCTAAAAGCCATTCCTGCTAAAAACGCTTAATTTGCCACCGCTTACCTGTCTACTATAACAGTTTTCATTAGATTTGAGAATTACATTAAACATGAATGACCTTAGCTGAATCCCCAGGAACACCGGGTTATAATAAGTAACAAGCTTATAACATGAACATGAACAAGAATGCTAACAGTTTTTGGAAGTACGCATACAACCCGAATGGGAACCAGCAAGGTAAACTCACCTACCAGTTTTAGCCACTCTTTTCGTAACGTACTAATTTAAGATTTAACATTAATTACCTTAGCAAAATCCCTGGGAACATTAGAAACGCCGGGTTATTAAAGTAACAAGTTTATAATTGTTGGCCCATCAAAACTAGCTTTACTATGCACTCAAACTGTGAGGTTTCTCAGCTTTCCTCACAGACCTGAAGCACAATGACCAGCTGACAATGACTTCACCTGTGCCCTGATCTTTATTAGAAACTGAGAGAGTGAGAAAGTTAATACAATTGATATCACAAAAAAAACAAAAAAAAAACGTCTGCGTTTAAAATGAAGAAAAACAAGCTTCTAAACTGAACACGTACACTCTAAAAAATGCTGGGTTAAATATAACCCAGCGCTGGGTTAAAAAGGGACAAACCCAGCTATTGGGCTGTTTTGAACCCAACCGCTGGGTCAAAACAACCCAATAGCTGGGTCAAAACAACACAATAGCTGGGTCAAAACAACCCAACAATAGCTGGGCTTGTCACTTTTTAACCCAGCACTGGGTTATATTTAACCCAGCATTTTTTAGAGTGTACCATTTAATGTGGATGAAAACGAGGCTGTGAGCGATAGACTTACAATGGCATACAATGTATGAAGGTCGTAGATCATGTAATTTTCACAACAACTTTTAAACTGTTTTATGAAGTTTTTTTCTACTGAGATTTTTTTTTCTTCAGAAAAAGGTTTCGTCAGCTGAACAATCGGCATGTTGTTAAACAACAGTTCAATCCATATTGAACGCACTGTACTTCTATCCCTCACAACCTCATTTTCATTCCTGACAAAAATAAAAAGTGAATATGTTATTACCCTTACTAAGGTCTATCGATCAACCAGAAACAAGAACAATTTTTCAGTTCTTGACAGAAGTCTTTTGAAAGTTGATTTCCTGGATATGTTGTGTAAGATCCATCTGTGCTGCTAAGCACTGATTTCTCCAGCACTGAAATGTGTGAAGGGTCTGGAGTGGTTGGCTTGGGATTGTGTGTTTTTCTGTCTCTAGAACCCATTTAAGAAGATGCATGTCAAGTGTGATTGCATTATTCTTATGGCTGTGACATTTCTCACAACTAGATACTGTTAATGTAGCATCAGGAGATGTATTGGAGGTGTTTAAGGTCACATGTAACAGGCATGATATTTGCAAACAGCTCCAACATACAGCTAGTGTGACTACAAGTAACCAGATACTCGATTGGTTACCATTGTAATAGAGATTTTTTAATTTGTCAAGCTGAACACACATTATCACAGTATAAACTTGCTAAAAGTGCACGGCCACGCTGACGACTGCGGTGACTTTAGATGATGAAAGAAAAATTTGTGATCCAATTTCGCCACCTACTGGTGATATATGTAATTTAAATATGAATTTAAATTCGGATCCTTATTGTTACACATGAATGCAAAATTAAGCAAATGTATCGTCAAATAAACAGCACAAAATCAACAGTAGACTATAGACAAGACTATAGGCAAAACACACAATTTTATTTGTATTATTTAAAATAGAAATTGCAGTAGGAATAAAAAGAATAAAAGGAATAAAAAGTAGGAATAAAAGAATTACTCTAAGCCTTCCCTGAAAGAAGTGATACAAAGGATGAGAGGGGTCAGTAGCAAAAGATCTAAAAGTTGAATCTGTGGGAACCCAATAATTTTAGATGCCGAATGATTAATATAGATATTTTTTCTTGTTTTCAGCTGAAAGGAAGTTAAACAAGGAAAAAATATTAAACAATATTTAACAATATTAAAGGTTATAACCTTATATATCCAGTGCAGTTTTCTGAAAGGGTGCAATTATTTGATTTTTATATGTTTTACCTTATTAATATTTTAAAGCAGCACTATGTAACTTTTGGCGCTCTAGCGGTTAATAAACAGAACTGCACACATCCCGCGGAAGAACATTCCAACCGGAGCTACTTCTCTAAGTTTATGTCTATGGCGATTCACGCAGGTATGTGTTACTCCGCAGCGGTGACGACCCGACCAGGCTACAATAGTCCAAATATAAGTACTTATTATAAGTGTAACGTAGTGATTCGGAATAAGACAAAAATGCGGTTTGGAAGATGAATTCATGATGTACTCGCTCATTATATACATTTTGCTAATTTTGAACACAGAAAAAGTTACATAGTGCTGCTTTAAGTCATCTTGGCCCCTTGGTTGAAAACCATTTTGTTGGATATTCCTTTTGCATTTTCAGTCTTGACCTCTTAAGCAATTAAATGGAAACAAACACTGGCAGATCATGTGCTGTTTTGAAAGTCAAGAGAGTTTATTGATTTCCACAACATGGTCTGAATGTAAATTCAAAATGAGCTGCATGAATTTTCAAACTAATGTGATGTTTGTACTGTACATTAGTCTGCCCAACGAGGATCTCGCATTATGAGTAAAGTGCAGAATGGATCTTGTCTGAGGAATCAGGGCAAAGCTATAACTTGGATGACTCATTGGATGTACCCATGTACTGTACCCCCCCACCCCCCACACACACACAACAGCTTGTTAATGGTGGACCCAAGTGTGAAAATAACAACAAAGTTACATGCAAGTCAGCATTTGGTGCTGTCCCTGACACCTTTAAACACTCTCGGGGTCAGAATGGAAAATTCATGACGGAGGCAAAGAGCTGCTATGAATGTCAATGGCATGTCTGAACACTGCAGAGTTAAAATAGACAGGAAGCTGTCAGTTGGACATTGAGTAATGCTCACACTGAGCATCATTAATCCTAATAGGGGTGTGATGGAGCTGTTCCTAAAACAAGAGAGGAATGATTGGTTTACCTTATGACCCCACATGATATACAGTATGTGCAGTTGTGAGATACTGTTGTTTTGGAAGGAGTCACTATACTTCATCCTCATAATGAGCTTTCTGACATCATCATTCATAATGAAGCTAAGAAAGGGAGTGGGGGGGATATATTAAAGATATTCTATGTACGTTTTTTATATATTTATCTTTTTGTACTTCATTATTTACATATAAATAATTATCATTTTATTTTTTGATGTTTGTGGTGATTTGTGTATGTTTATTTTGTTTTATGTGTGTCGAAAATTAAGGACAACAACAAGAACAATAATAATAATAATAATAATACAAATAATATAAAACTTTATTTATTTAATATAATATTTATTTAATATATTAATATAAAATGATATAATATTTATTTATAATATATATATTTATTTATTTATATGTGTGTTTATTTTAATATAATTTTTAATGAATTTTTTTATAATATATATTTATTTATTTATGTGTGTTTATTTTAATATTATTTGTAATTAATTTATTTATATATTTTAACACACACACACACACACACACACACACACACACACACATATATATATATATATATGTATATGTATATATAAACAAAACTAAAGCTAATAAACAACAACAACCACAACAACAACAACAAAAAACTCATTCATGCCCAAAACAGGTATTACTGTAATATGATGTTTTTATCTTAACAAATACCATTCTTTAAGATAGCACCATCCCACATGGAAAAGATCTCTAAACCATGACGTGTCCCTCACAACATGGCCAGAGGTATTACAGTACATGCCCATCTCAAAATGTCTGAGGTCATGCTATTTCTTAGAATAAACAGAACCAGCATGGCCCAACATTTTGTATTTCTGACCCAGAGCCACATAGACAGTTTTACTGGACTTTGAAACTATCAGCAGAGATTTCTTAATAGTGTGTGTAAGTGGACTGTTAAACCTCCAGTGGGCGTATTCTTTTTGTTGTTGTTGTTGTTGTTGTTTTTTGGGGTTTTTTTGCAGTTCACATCCAAGTGGAAGTTTCAAGTGGGCAAAATGTTGAAACTGAAATGTAATTTTAGCATAAGTGTGAGGGCCTCAGGCAGGTGCATGGACTGACATAAGAAGAGTGCACTCTGTGCACAGCATTGCACCTGTCATTTAATTGCATCTGTCAGCAAGAATTGCATAATTTTTATTCAAAAAGTAACATATAAAGTATGCATTGCAACACAAAATAATATTTCTTTTTGTTATCCGGTTTATCTTCGTGAGTCATTCAAAAAATCTTGCTCAGGTGCAGTGGTTGCTAGGTGTACTTTATTTGTGAAATGGACCTCATGTGTTGACTTGCAGACTTCACTTGTGTTTCTGGCAGAACTGGATCTTGCTTGAGTCTCACTATCAAATGTCTTTTATTTATGTTTCACTTTCTCTGTCCTGGGAACCACTGAACTACTCATAACCAACCATTATGGCAGCGGATTTTAGTCAAAATAAAGGCACAGAAGAAAACTACTTTCACAGATAGCCTAAATACGCCCACATCCAATTATATGGAGGAACTAGACAAATGTACTTTGTTTAGTATAAAGAATGCAGAAAGGGTGTTTTATTCATTTTATTAAAATGCACTTTAATTTCAAAATATTTGCTAAATACTTTTGGAAAAAAATATTTTTGACTAGGTATAGAACATTGCACTTGTTTTGTGCTATCACTGTTTATTTATAACAACATTTATAACATTATTATTATTATTATTATTATTATCCTAGCAGACACTTTTGTCCAAAAGCAAACTTCATTTGTCTGCTTGGACAATTAAAGATTATTGCAATACTTTTTTTTTGTCTCTAAAAAGTACCAGTCAAAACTTTGGACACACCTAATGAGTCATTACAGCATTTTCACATTTTAAAATTATGGTAAAATCTTTAAAACTATCAAAAAATAACACAATAAAGCATTTGAATTATGTATCATCATCATAAAAAAAAAACTTCCTTATATTTTAGATTCCTAAATAGTTCTGTAAAATAGCAGCTAAACTTTGCCTAGATTACTGCTCTGTACATCTTGGCATTTTATCAACTTCCTATTTATTAACTTCATGAGCCAACAATCTTGGAGTTGACATGTGTGTCTTGTTTGTTGCTTTTCCTCCTGTCAATTAAAACTAAATAAATAAATAAATAAAAAGAAAAAAAGAAATGGACACAGACAGACAGACAGACAGAGAGACAGACAGACAGACAGACAGATAGATAGATAGATAGATAGATAGATAGATAGATAGATAGATAGATAGATAGATAGATAGATAGATAGA
>NW_015542351.1:1917623-1921097 GCF_001515605.1 Sinocyclocheilus anshuiensis
CAGATAGAAATATAGGCACAGTTTAAATTGGTCAGTAAAACAAATTTTTAAGCAGTAGTGAGTGTTAAGCCTGTTCCTCTAGTCAATATCAAAGTCAAATCAATTAAAATAAGTCTTTAGTTCAAATGGTTAAACAGTCCAGTATTTTGACTGGTATATTACATCTTGTTTTAATTTAAAATAAATTAATACGCTGTGAACCTGATAAGCAGGACTTACAATGGTACAGAATGTGCTTCGAAGCTGTTGCCACAATGGGAGCAATTCTTCTCACATACTGTACACACACACATATAAATCCCACCCCCTCGCTTGTGACTTTCCACAACACCTGTGCCTATGTATAGTGCAGAACAGCAGTCACACGCTGATCATCAGTGCCATTATACACCCGTGTCCATGTGTTAGACAACATATTCATGTGAGCTGATGAAAGCATACGAGTATCTGTCACTGACTTACAGAAGAGAAACCTAGAGAGTTTTCATTCATGAATGACCCCTCCCAACATAAAAGCAGTGGGATAATGGTCAAGGATAGGCCACTGCTCCACTGACTTGAAATCATGAAACTTTGTTGTGATTATAACAGTAAGCTACAAAAGGCCATTGTTGCTTGATTCTGTAACAGAAAGTGAATGCAGAACTGAGTCAAGGTCAGGACTAATATCAGGGATTCTGGTCATGCAACTCTGAAGATAATGTTTTGCAACAGAGAAATATGGTGACTATGTCATGAGGTACAGGAGAGCAGTAAAACATCAAGGCCCCTCATGTGAAATACCAATAACAAACCTGTTTCATGGCATTTGCTCTATGCGATTGTGCAAACAAGAGCAAAATGATCTCTGGACATACTTTGAAATTTGTCATCTTGTCCCAGACAAGTAAATAAGAACCAGGACAGTGTCTTTCAACGGCAAACTAAAACGCCTAATAAACAGCCATGCAATATCAACTAAAGCCTCCATCATATTAAGATTATATTTATTTGAAGGAAATATTAACAAATCAACTTCAGATTGGTTAACATTATGAATCTATTTTTGTTGGAAAACATTATAACACTTTACAATTCCATTTGTTAACATTGTGAACTACATTAGTTAACATGACTAACAAGGAAAATATTTTTAAAGCATGTATTAATCTTAGTTAATGTTAAATTCAGCATTACTATCATTTCAGCAAACATTAACTGACATTGAAAAATATGTATAGTGTTTTTTTTTCACATTTTAGTTAATTTAGTTAATTTCAATATTTACTAATACATTACAATCAAAAGTTTATATTATTTAAAGGACATTAACTACAATGAACAATGTTTTTAAGCAATATTGTTTACTACTATAACTAACATTAAAAAAAGATTAATAGGCAACTGCAACAAATGCACTGTTAGTTGCAGCTAACATTAACTAATGGGACTGTTGTTTTACCATTTTTTACATTTTATTTATTTATCAACTGCACTTGAATGCACTTTTTGAAATGTTGAATATGAATCAAAAATTTAATTAGTTATAAATAAACTCCTTTTTGGGCAGTAGATCAAAAGGTCATGATATATCAGTTAGGTGTGTCCAAAGAACCTAAACGTTTTATTTTATATCACTTTCTGGTTAGATGCAAAAGCAAAGTCAATCAAAACCTAATTGGAACAAATAGAAATACAGCACCGAATCACCTTCTGCTCTCAAGATAAACGTTAATGCCTTCCCAAACAAATGTAACACTGCAAACGACTCAGCCCAACAGCCTGTTATCCTATCTTCTGTTGACAGACATTGAACCTGAACTCAAACACTATGGTGTGTATATTTTCAAGTTATGTTGGTGGACGCCCCCCAGTATGTGTGTGAGTAAACAGCAAAGTTACAGTCTCCACGTGGCATGGTTTATATCCTGCATAACCTGCATGACTCCAATGACAGCTTGGCCTATTTCTCTGAATGTATTGCTGAATGGAAAGCACATACTGTATAAGCACAGCCTTTGATGAATGCCGACTTCCCTTAGTCATAAGAGAGTAATTATAACACACAAAATTAGCCTTAAACATAATGATGCAATAGTATTTTCAATGCATTTCACTTATGATTTTATTCTGAACCGGTGCATTCAGTCATGCGTCAGCGTGAAGTCATGTCTGTACCCGCCCCTCACATGAGGGTGAAAAATCATACGAGGCTAACAAAGGAGGGGGTTGCATTAGAATGAATGACTCTTTGAAGGGGGTGGAGTCTTCACATGCTACTACAGCTGGCAGAAACTGGGGTCGGTAGAAACAGGTTGATTCCAAAGAACAAGGCGTGCGCAAACAGAAGCAGTGTTGCTGTTGTTTTTTAATCGAGCCGGTTTATTTTTTCCTTCTTTATTTAATATCATTCAATAACTGGACTCATAGGTGTAAACGACTTTAAACGTACATCTTCAAGAACGAGATGGCAAGAGGAGAGGGCGCAGAGCAGTACTCCAATGCCAGTCTGCTTCAAAAACCCAGCCCAGACGGAATCAAACTGGCAGCAAAGGTAACAAACTGAAAATAATGTATGCTTCCATTCATTTATAAGCTATAGGCTACGTATTTCCCATGCACATGATTCCCCTGTTGAACAGATACATAGTGGCGGCGAGAGCTGATCGACGTGTCATATTTTTGTCAGGTTGAATTGAGCGCGCACGCCCCGTCTGCACTGCTTGCGACGCGTGGAAATTATATATTATATATAAACGAATATTAGACCGACTACACAGGAAATCTCAGGCTGTTCAACTCCAGAGTAATTTTATCACGTTTCATCACTGGTAAACCGGTGTTAGAACTGACTACTGCTTGTCTGACTGCTCTGTTACTAGACGTGTTTTTTTTTGTGTTTTGTGATGGGTGTGTATGTAGTTACATTTTTCGTCCTTCAGAGATGACTGAATTGAACGAAAGTGTATTACATTAAATGAGAGAATTCTTGAGGTTATCCGTAAAAAAGAAAATATTTGAGTGTAATCTTCTCTAAACCCAATATCTCAAGTAATCATTAAATATAGGGAAACTAATTAAATGAGTTGAAAATATTTCAATTAATTTTTTACACCATAGCACTGTTGAATGGTTGATTCTGATTGGCTGACAGATAAGGTCTTGATCTTTTATTTATTTTTTTGTAGGGATTTCAAAGAGACTTGCACCCTATTACAGCAAAAAAAAAAAGAAAAAAAAAAAAACTAGGAACAAAGGCCAGTCAAATAAATATGACAATGATATAAATGAAAAAAAGCTCTCTGTCCAGTAAGTGCATAAACAGCTTAAGCTTCCAATTTTTTGTGAATTATTAAAAAAACTTTACTATTTAAGAGTTTGCATTGATTTTCAATAATGTCGTGGTATGCTGTCAATTATTCCTTACATAAAAAATTTTATATTTATATTATATATATATATATATATATATATATATATGAATTATTATACCAA
>NW_015542351.1:1921717-1923173 GCF_001515605.1 Sinocyclocheilus anshuiensis
TATATATATATATATATATATATATATATATATGAATTATTCTACCAATCACCCAGCATTTTTAGATGCGTAAACTTTTGAGTGTGTAACACAGCCCTAATTAATTGACCCCCTATAGATAAGTCTAGATTCCAAGTGCACACATGCCACATCATCAGAATGGATAATCCATGCAACTTTAAATTTAAACATAGGCCTAATCATTTGATTTATGAGGTTGATATTATGTGAAATGGCTTTATTGCTGTGAAACGTGATATGCTTTTATCGCTGATGTAGATAAGCTAGAGTCATAGATTTTGCATTTCAAAAGGTTTCCTGATAGCTCAGATGATCTCTCTGTCCTTATTTTGTGTAAGTGGTTTGAACACTATCATTTAAATTAAGGGTGCTCCGACTGATCGGCTACCGATCACTATCGGCCGATAATCGCTTTGGGATGTTTGATCGGCGGTCTCTAAAAAGGCCGATCTCAAAAAAACGATCTCAAGCTGATGACGCTGCTGTGAGAGGTTTGGCATGACATGCAGCGGCACCGTCTCAGTCTCTGTCCGGTGCGGGTAAAATAATTATAATGCTGAAAGTGAGGTAATCACCTTCATATTTCTTAATTAAATAACTTATAAGGTAATTTGAAAACCTTGTGTGAGAGTAATTTCACAAACAGCGTGAGTGAATCACTGCGCCCGCTCTCCCTTTCTCTCTCAAAATACGCAAATGTCTTCAAATCACCACACATCGCGTCTGTCTATAAGCGAGCTGCACGCTGCACAGTCGACACAGGAATTGTCACTTGCACTATCGAGGCAGTGTCACATCATCACTAAAGTTTATAAATTGCATTACTTTTTAATTCTTGCTAGTGTTTAACCATTCAGCGCCTGCGCGCTCTCCTGGAGAGATTGAATGGAACATAAAACAAATGATTACTTTTCGTTAAATCTTTATTAATGCCAAAAATGCTTACATTTATGTGTCTTTTTATTCGGGGAAAAGAGCCTTTTAAATAAACAAGGCAATAATAGATGGCACTCCTAGAGGTAGGAAAACAAAGTTCTTTATGAACCACAGGATTGCTTATAATAAAGATTCCAATGCAAAAGGAAAGGCAGTAGAGCTGACTATTTCTGTCAATGGTAAGTTTGTGATAACATAAGAAAAGTAGTTTACATGTTTTGCCACTTGCTTGAGCAACTTAATATATAAATCTAAAGTAAATGCAAAAGTAAAAAGCATTGAATAATGTGTTGCTTATATTTATTGTGTTTAAACATGACTGTGAAAGATTGTATTACTGTGCTGTGTAAAAAAAGAATTGCAATGCTGAAAAAACATTTTCAGTGACAATGTTTGGATTTGAAATCAAAATAATGGATAAATGTTGTGTTTGTGGTAAACAGCCACGGATCAGTAGCGGACTCCTGTGTGAAAGCACAATGAGAGTCCGTGCTGCTTC
>NW_015542351.1:1923359-1936035 GCF_001515605.1 Sinocyclocheilus anshuiensis
TTTCAAAAATGAAATTCAGGCCCTGAATAAATGTCTAAAAATCCTGATTGGAGTATCACTATAAACTGTTATAAATGATAAAAAGAAGGCTTTAAAAAGATAGGTATCGGTGATTTCTGTGATCGGCAATCAGTGATCGGCCTCAAAAATCCTGATCGGAGCACCCCTAATTTAAATTGAGACTGGCTGGAGTCAAAGGGAAAACCTGACATTAGAGGATGGCATCACACTTCCTAGAAATGATCGGTTATCTTTTAGAAAATGCCCTGTTCGGCAGCGGTATTTGACTGTTTGGTGTCATTACAAAATCATTGGGTGTTTTATACTTCCTTGACCATAGCAACCATATTTACCCCAAAACTGTGTATTTGCATCACAAACAATGTTAGTATGTGGTCCAGGATTAATGAAAGCCCAACTCATACAACATGCCAACAGATCCTCTATTAACAGTCCTTAGTGAAGTAGCTGGCAGAGAATTGTTCTCTGTTTCTGCTATAATAGCTCTGTTGCACTGTATCCGTGTCAGTTGGACACTTCCATAGAACTGTAAACCAGTGTCTTCATTCCATGACGTTGGAGTGTTAAGGTTGTCCAGATGTCCTTTAACATGAGCAGGGGGCATTGAGGGAACACCATGTGCAATAAAGCCAAAGGTAGTTCTTCACAACTTTAATTGTTTATTTTTGAAGGATGCATGTGACAGACACTCATCTGTTACTGACTAATGTATATGAAGTCACCAAACTAAAAATGAGAACAGGAGTGTCGAGTTCATATTTGAACCCCAACACCCTATCTGAGCCTCTTGAAATTTGCTGATCTGCCGTGAGTAGATGTACTGATATTAATCAGAGAACGCTGCCTATCTCATCTGACTGTGTTCAGTGGTATTTCTGCTTGAGGGTTCATATCCTGACCCAAATATCAGTAGCTAGCCAGCTGTATTGAGAATAAGGTTATGTTTGAATTAGAACCAAACAGCAAGTCAAGCAGAAATGTATATTGTTAGCATAATTAAAACCAGCGCTTGTCTCAGAGTGGAAATCCTAGCCATTCAACAGCTTAAGCCAAATTACAAGCGTGTCTGGCCACAGTGTGCTTATTTACACTACAGTTAGGTTAGTTTGAATCCCAGCTGAGACACTGTGAACTCAGTATGACTTTAGCATCTGTACTATATTCTTAATTATTTGGTGTGTCTTTTTATGAATGTCTCAAAGCATATCTTGTTTCTTCCTTCTTTTTCTCAAAAAAATAGTGTGAATCAAGGAGCCGGTTGTCAGTATGCAGCAAGTTGTGTTATGCCATTGGAGGAGCACCATATCAGATAACGGGATGTGCAATCGGCTTCTTCCTTCAGATATACCTGCTGGACGTTGCTTTGGTGAGTGAAACTGTGTGATTGATTTTTACTAATAACATCTTAATCATATGGATCAATCAACTGATTCATCATACTGTGAATTTTAATTTAAATTGACTGTCTGTGCTTAACCTTTTTATGGCACTTTCCATGAATGTGGTACACTTGGTGTCCCATTACTTTTTTTTGTGTGTGTGAAAACCATACGTTCAACAAGTTATTATATAGCATAAAATTAATCTAGAATAACACATAAGCAGTTTTAAACACAAAATTTCACAGCAAATAATTTGGACCTGTGTCGCCTCAGAGGTCTTGATGATCTCGACTGTATACAACAATTGAAACCAATCAATTTCTGTTGAATTGAAGTCACTGAATTAAAATAAAATCAATTATACACTAATGTTAATGACCAAGGCACAATATTAAGATGGGAGATGAGTAAATAATCTGAAATTTTATGAATATTGTTGCTTTGGCTGCATTCGTCAAAATGTATATTTTTATTACCCATGTAATATTTAGTTCAACCTCCTAAGGATGCCATTTTTGTGAAGAAGAACTTCCTCATACTAACCATCTTTTCAAAATCTTGTCCTATTTTGAATTCGTGGAAAGTGAAGATCAGATTGATTTGCAGAATGTAGAATCTGATTGCGATCCTCAGAGGGCAGCGGGTTTCTTTACTCCCTCTGCTCACATAGTCAGAGGCAACAAGTACAGGCACAAAGGGGGAATTTGTACTGGAAAATGAATATATATGCAAAGATCTTTCATGCCATTAACTTTTGGGAGCTACTGTAATCTTGGCAGGCTGATTGGCCAGATTAAAGAGTCTGAATAGGATTGTTCTAATAGCCTTCAGTGTTTATCATGTAAACACTGACTACAGAAGACAGGTTCCCAGTGTGAGTTCTGCCAATGTGTTTAATCCCATAATTAACAGTCATTCCTACAATACACAATGTCAGCATGAAGCACTCAATCTGTGCAACATTTCAGAGTCCTCCAGAAGTTTTACAAGTGTGTTGTACTGGAAGTAAAACTGTTTCAACTGAGTAACTCCATTTGCCTGTCATGTGGTGTATGATCTCATGTATCTCAAGGTCATTGAGCAGGCCTCATGTGCTGCTCCTCCTGATCTTTGTAAAAAGTAGTTGTAGTTTACATGCTGCCTAGTCTTCTAAATGGTATAAATATTTGTAAATTTATCATGAGAAGTCATATCTGCAACTGATATGTTATGGTGCATATCTTTTCTTTATCACCAATATAAATAAGTAATATTAAGCAGAACTTTTTACTGTTTTAAAAAGTTTACTTCTCTTTCTTTCTTACTTTTCACTTTTTTTCATGTTGGTATTTCATCTATTGGTTTGAGTTATTTAGTCCATTCTGATGCTGAATAAAAGTTTTTGGAAAACGCTCAACCTGTGATGTGTGTTTTAGGTAAGATGATGACATGCTGGTCTTTCTCTTTTCTTGATAGTTGGACCCATTTTATGCCTCCATCATCTTGTTTGTGGGTCGAGCATGGGATGCCATCACAGACCCTACGGTGGGCTTTCTAGTCAGCCGGAGTCCCTGGACCAGATTTGGACGAATGATGCCCTGGTAAGTCTTTCTTCACCTGCAGTTTCACTGGATTTCTCCAGTGCTTTACTGTCCCGCAATCTTTCACATTAAACATTGAACAAGACTCAGAATCGTCTTGTTTAAGGAGCAAGTTGCCTGTAGTAACTGTCTACTTGATTAGTTTTACAATTCTACCCTCCACTAACTCCTCTGTTCCATTTAAAATGTGGCCCAATTAAATCTCTCTGCTCCGTCACTTGCTTTGTTTTCTGACCCATTTCTCTGTCGTTGTGAAATGTCAGGAGGTGTAGTCTTTAAGTGAGAGAGCCAAGTGTATCTGGTGATGTTTCTAAGTCAGAGGACGCTTGTGGGCTAAGTGAAGTCCCCTGAACTCTCATGGGGGGTTGAGGGGCGTGATGGGTGGGGGGCTGGATACACCACAGTAGCTTTGCCTTCGGCCAATTTGCATTTTCAGCCAGCCGATCTGATTTCTACATCACATGCATAACTAAACCACTTAATCCGTGTCCTGTCAACAAGAAATGCTTGCCATTCAGCAACAAAAAATTATATGCAAGTTAAATGGTTCTCTTTCTTAACTAGTGTTGCTGATGCTATATGGAGACAAATATGCTTAAGTAAACAACATTTGGTCCAAAACTAGCTACTGAGTGACGTGTCATAATTTAAGTTAAAATTTAGCTAAATCCTCTTACTCACTGTGGTGTAGTTTTTATATTTTTATTCATTAGGTTAAATATTACTTCTAGCAAAAACCAAATCACTATATTTAGACCATATGCACTGAATGTTGGTAATTTGACTGCAAAAAACTGCAAACCTCATAGAAAATTATTAGAAATTAAATAACTAATACTGCATTTAGTTTGACCCCCTGGGCTTGGTGACCAGTGTTTTTCTGAAGATTCAGCACATCCTTTGTCTGATGAACAGCTCTTTCCCACAACATAAAACTGAAAAATTGAAACTTTGCAGCTAGTGACCCTTAACCCTGCGATCACACAAGCATTATCTGTAGTGACAGTGATGCCCGCAGCGATGGAGGTGTCTGCTTTAGAGAATGCTTGTGTGGTTCTCTACACAATGAAGGCTTTCGGGATTGATGAAAAAGTCTTATTGGGTTTTGACCCAAATGAAGCAAATAACCAGTTTAACATTTCTTAGCTGGTGTTCTCAGCCTCAGAAAATAGGCGATCAGGCTAACATCAAAAGCACTGTACAAGGTTTACTTTCTCAGTCTTATTTTCCAAATGATGGTTGGTTTGAAGAATGCTGTGGTGGCTACGCTTCTTCAAGTCCTCAGAAGTACGAGGTCACTAATTGTATGAATAATTGGGAAACCACTCTTAGGAAGTGATGGGAACAGGGGGGGATGGGGTGAGGAATGTGCGTCTGCTTTCTAACTGGACACGGGGCATGTGAAGGAATCTGGTAGGAAGCTGGTGAGAACGTTCTGCCCTAATGAGCTCATTTCAGTGACGCTGGATCTGAGCAAGACGGTTGTATCCTCTCAGGGTGGTGTGATTACAAGATCCCTAGTGACGCCCAGATTTGTGCTGTGATGTCACTTGGGAGCACATGAGACAGGTTTGTGGGTGTAGTTATGGGTATATGTGGGAGAGAGGGGACTTTTTTCTCCCCTAACTATCCCCGTGGAGAATCATATGGACCACAAGCCTGTATAATTTCATTTTCACGATGCTTGATCACATGCAATATTAATAGTCACAAGCGAGTTAAGCTATCATAATCCTGAAAGGGAATTCATTGCAAAGGTTAGACCCATTTCAATGGTAAATTAGTAAATAACATGAGCTGAAATACTGGGTAACTGTAAAGAAAATGTCAATATTTGAACACGTGATAATCTTTCATAAATCGTAAATGATTTTCAAGGCAACATAAACCATAAAAAGACAATCAGAGACAGAAGGGATAAGAGCGTCTCTGATCTTCTGTAATCCATGGGATATTTTCTGTCTATAAGCGACTCATGTTGTGTGGATTGAATTCCGCAAATGGCATAAATAACACGACATTTGTCTTGTGCTGCCAGGCTCAGAAGGAAGATTCTCCTTTTTTCGTGCTGCATGCCTTCGGGGTTGGGAGGTGTATGCAAAATGCGGAAGCTCTTGAGTGGTCCAACCCACAACACACCACCTCTGTCATCCAATCAGAGTGAGAGGGAGGCAGACCACATCTGCTTCAAGTCTAAAGCCAGCATACTGGGGTTATTTTAGTTCAAATGGCAGCCTTGCTGGTAGAGTGAGATTTGTTACTATTTTGAACTGTTAACTAGTTGCACCTTTTTGCTACACGTGCACCTTTGTTCAGTTAGGGCTTTTTCTTGCTCTGATTTAATATTTTAATTCAAATTACAAACAGATACAAGAAACTGTTGACAAATCTAAAATATATGCAATTTATGTTCATAACAAATGTTTTAATAGATTGAAGAGATTATATTGTATAATAGTATTATACCCTAGTATAATAGTGGGATAAAATATGGTAGTGTAATATAGGTCAAAACGGCTGTCAAAGGAGTTTTGTAGTTTTTAGCTCCCAAGATATTCCCATCAGTTCAGGTGATTTAAAATGCACTTCAATAACCCTCAATCAAGCAAGCTCAGTCCTACCTTTATGTCCTATTAGGTTTGTATAGACAAATATTTATTTGTTTAGTGCAGGCAAAGCATTATTGAATTAGCCAAAATATTTAATAAACAAACAGAAAGGGGGTGGAGAGGGGCGTGGAACATACTGACTGAGTACAAACAATTACTTTCTGCGTAAATTTGTGGAATTCTGTGAGCTCTGATTCTGTTAAGGTCTGCTCTAGAAAAACTGCCAAGCGAGGCTCCACTTTTTCCATAAACCATTCAGTTCTATGACGTGTAACGCACCTGAAATGGTATTTCCTTGTACAGATGCTACAGATTAAGAGCAGACAGTGTACTTACACTTCAGCATCCTCTTGGCCACAAGGGTCACTGAACAAATACAGGAAGTTATCTCATCTCTCATCATCTCTAGTTATAGAAGAGAGGGAACAGAAAAGACAGGTTTGGTGCTTGACAAGGTTCAATGATATAACACCTAGTAAACTTCATCTATATGTACCTGATCCCAAACCCGTTTATCATCATGGGGAACCAGAATACCAATCTAGTTATACTTCATTTTTTACCTTTTGTACCTTTCTTCTAATCTCATATATCTTTTCTATGCAGGATTTTGCTGTCTACCCCATTTGCCGTGCTATGCTATTTCCTCATCTGGTACGTGCCATCTGTTGAGCAAGGCAAGGTTGTTTGGTACCTGATCTTCTACTGCTCCTTCCAAACATTACAGACAGTGAGTAACCATCTTTTTATGACCACAAGTTGTAGCCTCATAATTTTATTTAACCGTCTTTGACTTTTTCCCAAAAAACAGTGCTTCCACGTACCGTATTCTGCACTTACCATGTTTATCAGCACTGAGCAGAAGGAGAGGGATTCGGCCACAGCCTACCGTGAGTTTCAAAGCATCTCCAGCTAGCTATGTCCACTGTTTTGAATTTCATGGCTAACTGCTCATCTCTTATCTCAGGAATGACTGTTGAGGTTTTGGGCACGCTCATTGGCACCGCAGTTCAAGGACAGATTGTGGGAATGGCTAACGCTCCTTGTATTAGCACCAGTGAGGAGTTGAACTCCACAGATCTGCTGGTGGCTTCCACGGTCAACATCACTGGGCCTCATGCTTCACTGGAGCATCTGGTAAGGATTTTTTTTCTTTTAAGTTTGATTAAATTTAAATTCTTGCTATACTGGTGTTAAATGCCTGGTATCATATGGTTCCCACAGAGAAATGCTTACATGATCGCATCTGGTGTCATCTGCTCCATTTATGTCGTCTGTGCCATGGTCTTGTTCCTTGGTGTGAAAGAACAAAAAGGTTAGCGTTACTAATACCGCAAAGGTATTATTATTACCGCAAGCACATTATTACAAATGAAATTTTATGTAATTAAACTTGCACTTCTGTTAAAAAATTTGGGGTTGGCGTCTAATATGCTCACCAATGCTGCATTTATTTGGTCAAAAATAAAGTAAAAATGTTAATATTGTAAAATATTATTATAATATAAAATAACTGTTTTCTATTTGAATATATTTTAAATTGTAATTTATTGCTGTGATGCAAAGCTGAATTTTCAGCATCATTAATCCAGTCTTCAGTGTCACATGATCCTTCAGAAATCATTCTAATATGCTGATTTGATGTAGAAAACAGTTGTGCTGCTTAATATTTTGTGGAAACTGATACATTACCCTTTTTCTTTCAATTGAATAGAAAGTTCAAAAGAACCGTCTCTATATTTGAAATAGAAATCTTTTGCAACATTGTAAGTGTGTTTAAAAAAACTCTTACTGACCCCAGACTTTTGAACGGTAGTATAGCTTCTTTCTTAAAGACCTTATGATATCATAATTTTATGCTTTTAAGCGGTTAGCTGTTAGGTCTTCTAATATTCTGGTAAAAAGATTAAACTTCTCTAGAAATACACATTTAAAATTCATGCAAGTATAAATGCTGGAAATTTAACACAAGTTTGATGACACATGCTGCACAACACTGATTTTTGTCCAATCCAATGCTCTCCAAAACGAGTCCCTACATCTGAAACTGACTAGTAAACAGCAAATCATAGTTCATGGCTGTGATGTAACTAAAGCCTATTGGCTGTCTTAAAACAGGGAAATGATCCATTCACTATCTCTCGCCCAAATGTTCTGTTTCAGTGAGAAAAGTGTGTACACTGTAAATCTCATGTGGTTGCTTGCAGATGTGTCCGGGTTTTTCCACACAGCTCGGGTTTCTTTGAATCAGTAGTTGGCCCACAAGCTGAGCTCAGCTGGCCGCAGGGAAATGCCAGTGTATAAGCTTAGCAGGGTGATTAGCTTTCACAGCACAGAGAGGGCTGTCTAAATGGGGCTCATGGTAAATGGTGTTCTCTAGAGTAGTTAATTTTGAACCCAAATATTGAGACTTAACATGCAGACCTCAGTAGTCTGTTGTAAGGAAAATCAAGCACAGTACTGGCTCATCGTCACACCTCATTTGTGGATTTATCATGCTCAACGCTTAGAAATGAAAGTGTACGAGCAATTAAACAACATACTTTTTGGCAGATTCCTTGTCATGCAATGCAACACATTTCGACAGCTAATCAAAATGTATATGGTTGTGTGCAGCAATTTCCTTCATTTTGATTTTTTAGAAAGCCAACACCTGAAAATTGGTGGGGGAAAAAAAAATCTTACAGCAAGCTAGTCTCTTCCCCACTGCTCTGATATGTATTACTTTTAATGTAGCACCATTAATTGTCATTTGTTTCCATCATCTCATCTTGCCTCTCTCTTCTTTTTGACAGAGACCTGCAGGGTTAGGACTGAGCCCATGTCATTCTTTCAGGGCATTCGTATGGTGATGGGCCACGGTCCATATGCCAAGCTGGTCATGGGCTTCCTCTTCACCTCTCTGGCTTTTATGGTGAGTTCTTATGCAAATGATACACTAATTTCATGTTAAGCCATGGTCACCACCAGCCGTTTGGGTTGTCTAAGCTGTGACTGCCATGGACGAGCACTGTTGCCTTTGGCGATCGCTTTATTTGTTAGGTTTTGGTAATGTGTCTTTACTGTGCAGCTTATTATTTCTATAAACATTTCTTGCAGCTTCTGGAAGGAAACTTTGCACTCTTTTGTAGCTACACCCTTGGCTTTAGAAACGACTTCCAAAACATCCTTCTCGTCATTATGGTAAGCAAACTAAATGTCTCTTTTTTTGTTTTAAATTATAAATGTATTTTAAATGGGCTTTTTGAATACTAAAAGACTATATGACTCTGTATGGTCTGTAAAGATAGGTGAGGTTTCATTATGGAGTGATTGACAATGACATTTTGAAAGACAAATGTACAAAAGGAAAGTACTTAATGGGTTACATAATACATTTGCATAATACATTTGGGCTGATCATCTGAACAGACTAGTGTTTCCAGTAATATATTGCACCTTAACCAACCCACAACTCACTGCTTTACCCATGAAATGCTTTAGTATCGCAGAAAAGTTGTCAATCAACAACTAGATTATTGTTTAAGGAAGACAAAGTTGTTCATCTAGTTTCAAAGAACAATTATGTCTTGTTCATGTGTTTTTGTCCTTGAGATCAGAGTGTTCAAAACCCAGATTCCTTTAAGAATTCATGTTCAATAAGAGAGTATTATTGTAGTCATGTAAAACCCAGTCTGCTGACTTTTTTTCTTCAAACTACAATAACCTTTGTTCAGGGAACTATTACTGCAGATGCATGAATAGAACATTTTCAGGCATTGTCCTAGATATGATACAAAACATTCCAGTATTGTTGTCGGGAAGGTGTGTTAGGAAGCATTCTTATTGATGGGAACGTGTGTGAACACAGACAGGTTCAATTCTTTGTCAGAAACCTAATCTTAGCTAATGCCGTTTGCATGCATTATCAGTCACGAAAACCATCTTGCAGTGCAGTGCTTTTTCTGTATTACAGACAGATCTCTCTATAGGCATTGATCATCAAAAAAATTGTAATATTTGAAAAATGTTTGTCTTTCAAATCATCACCATGTGGCGTGACCAACATATAGACAAAAACGAAAACTCTTTTTAAACCTGCACACTTAGTTGTCTTTGAGCCAATCCTATTTTAATTTCCTCTATTTCAGCTCTCCGCCACGCTTGCTATCCCATTTTGGCAGTGGTTCCTCACTAAATTTGGCAAGAAGACTGCCGTGTATATTGGGACTACAGTAAGTATTGGCAGCGGCACACAACCCTTCAATTAATTCCACTAACTGACCAACAGCGGCTTCTTCTGGTCTGTCATCTACTGTAATTGAGGTATTTGATTCCCGTTACTGATGGTTTATATTCTCTTTGCAGTCTGTGGTGCCTTTCCTGGTCTCCGTCGTCTTGGTGCCAAGCAATCTTATTGTGACATACATTGTGTCCTTTGCCGCTGGAGTCAGCGTTGCAGCGGCCTTCCTCCTGCCATGGTAAGCACCTGACAATTGTACAAATGTATATGCACTTCCAGATTTGGTGCACTTTTTTCATGGAGTGTGTTTTCCTGTATGCTCAGGTCCATGCTCCCCGACGTTGTGGATGATTTTAAAGTCCAAAATCCTGAATCTCAAGGCCATGAAGCCATCTTCTGCTCCTTCTATGTGTTCTTCACCAAGTTTGCATCTGGAGTTTCCTTGGGGGTCTCAACTCTTAGTCTTGAGTAAGTTTCACGGTCTTGTACATGAAATACCGGCTCTTAAAGTTGGATTATAGTCTGCATGATCCAATAAGCCCGGCTTTTTGTTTTACTTTTACTGTATGAGAATCAGTCTGGCCTCCTGACCTTCAGATATAATGCGATTAGCGCTGCTCTTATGGGTCTTTTGGGTTTGGAGACGTGACCATGTAGGATAGTGTTTTAATGTGAAATTCAGTGATCAGTCATGAGGTTGGATATATCTGGATGAACATTAATAACATATTAATCTCTCATTTCTTCTCTTTCAAACAGTTTTGCTGGCTATGTGACGAGAGGTTGCACGCAACCCGCCGAAGTCGATTTAACCTTGAAGATCCTGGTATCTCCTGCTCCGATAGTCTTGATCATTATCGGGCTGCTAATATTCATCTCATATCCAATCAACGAGGAAAAGAGACAAGGCAACCGCAAACTACTTAATGAACAACGGTAAAGCCACCTATTGATTTTAACAGTCTTCCAGTCACATGTTTTGCTTAAAGATGTTAAGCCTGCTCAACATTCTTGAAATCTATACATTAACACGGTACTTTTAAACCTCTAAAGCTGATTAAATGGCATTCTTGTAATTTAAAAAATATATATATTTAGGCTAACTGTGTCCTGTGTGACTCTTTTTCAGAGAAAATGAGACTGACTCAGAAACAGACTCCACTGAGCTCAATGTGGTTTAAGAGCACCGGAAACCTAGACTGGACATCGTGCCATTTGTGTCACATCAACAGAGATAAAACAAACCGAGCGGATGCTTTGAACCAACCATGCTGCCTTGTGGCTGAAAACTTCCACCCATATCACCCCTACACAACCACAAATCAACTTGAAACATAGCCTTTTTCCAGCTCAATTTCAAAGTGCCTTGCCATTTCCAGTTGCAAGTGCTAATGGCTGCTACAAACGTTTCCCTGAGTTGCACAAAACCGAAAGGCAGGCTTGTGTGTGTCGCCAGTATTTGTGCTGCTCGCTGGTATAGGATCTCAAAGCGGTGTCCAAAAAAGCCAGTTTTTGATAAGCACACATCTAAAGTGCACTAAAAAATGATCTGAGGTGGGACATGTCTACCGTCTACTTGAAACACTTAATAACGTTTTTAGGTGCTAAAACCAAAAATGCATTTCAATCACGATTGAAAGGTACATTTTGGGAGGAATATCTGTGAAACTGTACACAACGTGAGTAATATTTGTATATAATTTAATATTTATAAATGCTTTCGTGCATCTAACTGGAAAAGCAAACTTGAGGGACCTGAGAGGAGTTTGATTACATCAAACTTCAGTATTGCGCACAGAAGGTTATTGTTTATTTCTTGTATTACTTTCCTTCACATACCCCTTCTATTATGTTCCTTTTCACCTGTGTCTGCTCTCTCGGGGTGTACTCTTTCAGAGGGATGCGCTGAGGGCGAAACATACAAATTTGGTCCCTCAACACCTTCAGATGATATGGGTACACTAAAGTGTGGATGAAAAGTGCTGCTGACAACTGAAGCTATGAACTAGCAAGATGCCATCAGACTATGTGGGGTTAAAATGTATGATCAATTGCTTATGTTATGAGGTGAACAAGATTAAGTATTTATTACTCTTGTTTTAAATCATATGTTGGTTTGATTATGTCTGTTTCTCCCATCTTAATTTATCTTGTTTAAGGGCCTCAGTCACATAAAATAAGGGCAATTAGAGCTGTTACTGCTGAATTATGTCTAATATGCCATTAATTCTTATGGAAAAGCCAATCAGTGTATTTACAGACGACTTGCTGTTTGTTTAGGTGTTAAATTAATCAGATTTTTGGTCTGTTTGTTTTGTGTCAGTGTCCGTACAGTAGTTGTCTCAGAAGTGCTTTTATTATTGTATAGTTGGAGATCTGAATGCCAAGTGTTTCTCTACCATCTGTAAGTGCTGTGATATATGTACATAGAGCATCTGAAAATATGAAGTCATATTTTACATTTTCTGTTTGGGGAAAATGGAATGGCTTGTAAATAATATTTGTGTAAATGTCTTATGTTATACATATGTACATATGATGCGCATTGAAATATCATCAGTGCATGTTTAATACCGTTTTCTAACACGTGTCAGTTTTGTATTGATGCATCTGTAACATCTGTGTGCCCCATTCTCATTAACACTGGTTTGTGGCGATCTGTTTAGTTTTCCATATTCTGATATAAAAAAAAATACAGATATTGTATATAACAAATGTGCTGATGTTTGTACATAGATGGCTTTTTTGTTGTTGTTGTTGTTGTTGTTGTTTTTTTGGATGGAATTGTTCTAAGTGAAAATGTGTGTAGTTATTGAAAAGAAACGATGTTACAAAAATGTTTGTTAATAAATTCTAATTAAT
>NW_015542351.1:1936193-1938830 GCF_001515605.1 Sinocyclocheilus anshuiensis
CGATTGATTGTTCAGAGCTGATGCAACACTATCATTACAAAGCAAAATATTTTAAAAATAGCTTAATAATACATATATATATATATATATATATATATAATATATTTCACTGATATATCAAAATATTTTTTTTAACTCGTGTATATAAATTTAAAAAACGAACTTTCATACCAATATGTATCTTTTATGCTTTTATTATGAAATACGTGATGAAATCTTTCAACCGGAAGAGCCTGTCACCGGTACACACGTTTCTAAGCTCCACCGGTGAGATTTAATATACAGTTTTATTATATAACTGAGCTTTCGTCATCTATTATCACTGACATTTTAAAAAGATAGTATTACATTTTATACCGACCTAGTGCCTGTTTTGAAGTGTTTCGATCACTCTTAGGTTAAGAGAGCTCATTCTCAGCGGTTCATTCAAAGCGGAAGTCATTTTAACCAATGGCTGAATAAATGATCCTAAAAATAACAATGTTGACATATGGCCACAAATTGAGTTTATCTTCGTTATTTGTCATATAAGCCTGTAATGACTTAATTCGCACAGAAGCAGCAGACATCATGGGAGATCAGCGGAGTCCTGATGAGAAGTTCCAGCTCATCACCAGGAACCTTCAGGTGAGAAACAGCAGGGAAGGATATTAAGAGATTCCAAAATAACTTGTAACAGCTCAAAAGCATATTTAACATTTACATATACAGAAGTATGCCTGTTATTGTTTTGAAGATCTTCATTTAAAATGATTTATGTTACTATGTTTGCATGCACCGTCAATGAGGTGTCTGTTCTGTCAGTTTCAGTAGACTGTTTCTGCCACGGTTGTGTTCTCAGGAGGTTCTTGGTGAGGAGAGGTTGAAGGAGATCCTGAAGGAGAGGGAGCTGAAGGTCTACTGGGGAACAGCAACCACAGGCAAACCCCATGTAGCCTACTTTGTCCCCATGTCAAAGATCGCTGACTTCCTGAAAGCAGGCTGTGAGGTTTGTCTGTGGTGTTCTGCATTGCTTCTGATTTCAAGATATGCACTTGTTTGGACAGTGGATCAGGGCATTGGTGTGTGTAACTATTTATGTTTCTGTTCTGTAGGTGACCATCCTCTTTGCTGATCTCCATGCCTATCTGGACAACATGAAGGCTCCCTGGGAGCTGCTGGAGCTCAGGGTGCAGTATTATGAGCAGATCATTAAGGCCATGTTGGAGAGCATTGGAGTTCCCCTTGACAAACTCAGATTTGTCAAAGGCACAGACTATCAGCTCAGCAGGTAGCTACTCTTGTTTATTTAAACGCTGTAGGTATGAATTTCAAACTATTACAATGGATGATAATTGACCAAAGAGCATGGTTTTTAGGAAGTGTTAGTCATTGTTCTGGGAAACAGATTGTATTAGATATTAGACTAGATATTTTTATTTGACATTTTACCATTAATAAAAAGATGTTTGCAGTTGTTGTACTTTAATATGAAGGCAACTGTTTTGTGTGGTTGATCTATTACAGAGAGTACACACTGGATGTTTACCGACTGTCATCCATGGTAACTGAACATGATGCCAAGAAAGCAGGTGCTGAGGTGGTCAAACAGGTTGAGCATCCTCTTCTGAGTGGCCTGCTGTATCCTGGACTACAGGTATGCAGATCATCTTCTGCTAGCATTATCCTCATATTTGTGGTCTTCTAGTCTGTATGTATTTGTTTTACTTAATCATTTGAACATGGAGTCTATTTTCAAAACCTGCTTATTTTTTCTTATCGGTGCAAATGCCAGTATACAACCGATTAAAAAGATGTTGCTTATGTATTTCTACACTACTGTTATTTATTTATTTATAAATGAATACTTTCAGTAAGGGTGCTTTGAATTGATCAAAAGTGACAGTAAAGACATTTACATCATTAGAAAAATATCTTTACACATTTTTTTCTTTTAAACTTAATATTCTTCCACAAAAATATTAAACAGCAGAACTGGTTCCAACATGTTTTTTAATTTCTATCAGGCACTGGATGAGGAGTACTTAAAAGTAGATGCTCAGTTCGGGGGTGTGGACCAAAGGAAGATCTTCACATTAGCAGAGAAGGTACTTTTTTTTTCTTTTTTGCATATTTCTTATTCCATATGACGTTTTTAAACTTAATGTGCAACTATGCAGTACAGTGATGGCCAAAAGTTTTGGCAGTGACAAATTTTGTGTTTTGCAAATTTTGCTGCTTAAGCTGTTGTGGTGTTCATTCACATTGTTTCTAGATTATTGTGTAGAGTGAACACATGCATTTTAATTAATTGCTAAAAGCTTCATTGGCCAAAAAAAAGAAAGTCAGACTGTTTTTTGATCCTGACACAAAATGACAAGCTAACATTAATTGACTAATCATATCAGCAGCACATGTGAAAGTGTGAATGAGTACTAGTCAGGTGAAATCACTATCATACTAATTAGATCGGAAGAGCGGACTGATTGCCATAAAAGGATGGAAGAAGCACTTCCAATCATTGTGTTCTTGTTTGCAATGGTTACCTCCAAAGAAACAAGTGCAGCCATCATCGCTTTGCATCAAAATGGCCTGACATTGCACCTGAAAGAACCATTTACCGGATCATCAAGAACTTCAAGGAGAGAGGTTCGACTG
>NW_015542351.1:1942644-1942844 GCF_001515605.1 Sinocyclocheilus anshuiensis
TTGTGGTGTTCATTCACATTGTTTCTAGATTATTGTGTAGAGTGAACACATGCATTTTAATTAATTGCTAAAAGCTTCATTGGCCAAAAAAAAGAAAGTCAGACTGTTTTTTGATCCTGACACAAAATGACAAGCTAACATTAATTGACTAATCATATCAGCAGCACATGTGAAAGTGTGAATGAGTACTAGTCAGGTGA
>NW_015542351.1:1942967-1943164 GCF_001515605.1 Sinocyclocheilus anshuiensis
GGAAGAGCAGACTGATTGCTATAAAAGGAGAGACGAAGTGCTTTCAATCATTGTGTTCTTGTTAGCAATGGTTACCTCAAAAGAAACACGTGCAGCCATCATCGCTTTGCATCAAAATAGCCTCACATGCAAAGAAATTGCTACAAAGAATATTGCACCTGAAAGAACCATTTACCAGATCATCAAGAACTTCAAGG
>NW_015542351.1:1945791-1963677 GCF_001515605.1 Sinocyclocheilus anshuiensis
TTGTGCCAACAGTGAAGCATCCTGAGACCATCCATGTGTGGGGCTTTTCAACCAAGGGAGTGGGCTCTCTCATAATTCTGCCCAAAAACACTGCCAGGAATAAAGAATGGTATTAAAACGTCCTGCAAGAGCGATTTCTTCTAACGATCCATGAGCAATTTGGTGATGATCCGTGCATTTTCCAGCATGATGGAGCACCATGTCACAAAGCAAGAGTGATAAAGAAGTGGCTTGAAGATCATTACATTGAAATTTTAGATCCGTGGCCCGGCACCTCCCCGGATCTCAATCCCATAGAGAACCTGTGGTCAGTCCTCAAAAGGCGAGTGGACAAGCAGAAGCCCACAAATTGTGATCAACTCTGAGAACTAATAAGGCAAGAATGGATCGCCATCAGTTAGGATTTGGCCCAGAAGCTAATATCCAGCATGCCAGAGCGAATTGCAGAGGTTATGAAGAACAAGGTTCAACACTGTAAATATTGACTCATTATATTTTTTGCCAATAAAAGTCTTTAAACCTTATGATATGCTTATCATTGTTTTTCAGTATACCATAGAATCATGTGGAAAAATAATCTACAAATACTGAAGCAGCAAACTTTGCAAAACACAAAATTTATGTCACTGCCAAAACTTTTGGCCACGACTGTACTGTGAATAAGGCACAAAAGATGCTTCTCAAAAATATTTGATTTAATATTTTTTTTCTTCTTTTGCATCTTTTGATTTAGTTTGCCAGTAGTAAATACAAAAAACTCGATTATTATATTTGTAGAAATATGTTTGAAAAGCTAAAGCTGTTATTTCCTACTCCTACACCAAAGCGAAATATATAAATAAGTCTTAAAACAAATCTTTCTTGATGCATCGGATATGTCTGGCAAGTAGGGTTGTGACGGTGTGGAAATTTTCCCACCAGTTAATCGACATGTGACAACACCGGTAATACCGATATCACCGGGAGGTGGGGTTCATTGGGGTTTTCCCTATTTTTCTCCCTTTCCTTCGCTTTTAAATAGCTTATAAATGCCCGTGCATATTTTACTTTCAATTAGCGTCAATTCGGCATCAATTGCTTGAATGGAGAACAACAAAATGGTATAACAAGTCACTTATATTAAACACAGAACTTTTGTTAACAAACCGAATAAAAATACACCATGCTATAGGCCTAATATAAAATAAATAACTTACACAAAGTTTAAAATGTATGTATTTATATATATATATAAAAATAAATAAGAAACGTTTATTAGCAAAATGAATAAGAAAGCTTGGAGGCACGGCATACACCTTGATGTAAAATAAATAAATTACAAAATTTAAATACATTAAAAATCATCAAACACAACCAAATAAATAAGAAACTAATGTTTTAAAAAAAAACGTACAAAATCACCTTAGATATACGGCAAAAGTCAACATAGCCTTTTCAAAATACAAAATATTGCCAAACAGGCGCTTTTGCATTTCGTTTCGAAAGTAAATCTTAAACTTTAATTGTAGTGTCTGTTCTCTAACTGAACTAAATTAGTTTTATTACTATAAAAACCGGTAACACCGACTATCGCAGCAAGCCTACTGGCAAGGACTGGACAGAATAATGTGTGAATCAAGCGTTCTCCCATGATATCGTACTGATTTGATGACTGTGTGCTGATCCCAGTGAATGTGTGTGTGTGTTTGATGGATACATTTAGTTTTTTACAACTATTGTTTTTTTTCTTATTTTTCAGTATCTGCCCTCTCTTGGGTACACCAAACGTATCCATATGATGAACCCAATGGTGCCTGGACTGACGGGGGGCAAGATGAGCTCCTCTGAGGAGGTACGGTAGCATCCACACCTTCACAGATTTCAAGAAAGCTGTAAGATAAAAATTTACAATCACATTCTTTGATTTATGTAATCAAAGAATCCTATTGATTTGATGGGATGGGATAGAGGCTTATGAATGAGAAGCGTTTCTAAACCTGTTGTCCAAAAAAAGAGAACATGTTATTACTCCATAAAATCAGTCGAATGTTTGAAATTACCTCCTTTCGTGATCTGATGTGACTTCTTATCACAGAATGAGGCAGAAAATATATTCTATACTGTTAAAAGAGGCTATGTCGATTTGCAATGGATTATAAATATACGTAATTATTATGAAAATACCCAAGATGGCTTGAAGAACACAGATAAACTATACGAGTGTTTATTGTCTTCAAATTTCATCATTCAAAATGTTTCTATCTTTTAATGCAGTCACAGCGATAGCTGGATGCTTTTATCCATATAAGGGATTTCCTGGAGTGTCATCAGTTCTATTACTTCTGTGATGCACATGTGGAGTTTCTGGCCCTCTGGCGTCCAGTATGAATGAAACAAACATTACATGTGTTTATAGCGCCCAATAATGGCCAATCCATAAAAATAAGAAATTTGAAGTAGACATATGATAATCCACGTTTTTCTACAGTGTACAGAAGTGTACTGGAGTTTTAATTAACGTGTACTGGAGGTTTTTTTAAATAGCATTTTAAATCAGAAATCACAAAAAAAAACAAAAAACATATATAATACTCTGATGTGCCGAGCCATCCGAACTGAACCGAAAACCATGGTTTAAGGTGTGTGTGACCTAGTGCAGACCTGCTAACCTTTGGAAAATATTTAACATTAAATCTTGCATTTTGCACATTGTGCAATTATGATTTTGTCATTAGCCATCAAAGAGCTTCAGGTAATAATGTACCTATCTAGGAATCTATGAACCCCCACCACCCAAACCTGTGTCCTGTCCCATCACACTGATGGTACTCACAATTTTTTTCCAAGGTTGGCAGGTCTGTGCTGTTATATTCCAGGTGTTGGGTTAATATTACTAAGATTTATCACTCTTAAACTTTCATATCTGTTACAGGAATCCAAGATTGACCTGCTGGATAAGAACCAAGAGGTGAAGAAGAAGTTAAAGAAAGCCTTCTGTGAGCCTGGAAATGTGGAGAATAATGGAGTTATGTCCTTTGTTAAACATGTGCTTTTCCCTTTGCACTCAGGTGAGCTCAGGCAATTTAGGAAAATTCGGAAATGTAAACATCTAGTGCTTAATGTTGTGTTATGTTTTCAGAGTTTATTATTAAAAGAGATCCAAAGTGGGGAGGTGACAAAGTCTACACAGACTATGAGGAAGTGGAGAGGGACTTTGCTGCAGAGGTATCTAAACAGTACTTATATTTACTTAATGTATGAATGACATATGTTTACATAAATTGAGTTGAGCATCATATGTTGACCCCTCATTGCTTACCTGCAGCAAATCCATCCTGGTGACCTGAAGGCTTCAGTAGAGTTGGCTCTTAACAAACTGTTGGACCCCATCAGGAAGAAGTTTGAGATGCCAGCGTTGAAGAAACTGACAGCATCAGCTTACCCAGAGCCCTCTAAAAACAGTGAGCGAAAATACACAATGCCTAAAAACATTTTGGACATAATCACTTACACTTATGAACCCATTTAACAGTGCTTCTTCAAGTTCTAGATTGAGTTTTAGAGAAAGGAAGAACTTGCACATCCATTTACACACAGTTTAAATTGTCATTGCTTCACAGAAGGAGGAGCGAAGGGCAACCCTAAACAAACCGCAGATGAGGAGGAGGTCATCCCATCCAGACTGGACATCAGAGTGGGCAAAGTCATCAGTGTAGAAAAGGTAGAGAAAGCCAACAATAATTTTACAATTAATTTTACTAGTAAGTGGCTGTTTAAATAACTCTGTTTCCTGACCTGTTAGCATCCAGATGCAGACTCACTATATTTAGAGAAGATTGATGTGGGCGAGGAACAGCCGCGGACTGTAGTGAGTGGACTGGTGGCCTACCTCTCCCAGGAGCAGCTTCAGGACCGTCTTGTGGTGTTGCTATGCAACCTAAAGCCCCAGAAGATGAGGGGGATTGAATCCCAAGCCATGCTGCTCTGTGCTTCAATGTTAGTAGGACTGATAAACCCTATTTCAACCATTTCATTTAATCAGCTAAGTTCTTCTTATAGTAAAAATCATCTTGATTTTTGATCTTTCTGAATGTGATGGCCTTTAGTGAGGAAGAGCCCAGGAAAGTGGAGCCTTTGGATCCACCAGAAGGATCAGCACCAGGAGACCGTGTTTATGTAGAAGGGTATGAATCAGGCAAACCAGATGATGAATTGAAACCAAAGAAAACGGTGTTTGAGAAGTTGCAGGTATGTGAGTTTTATATTTTTGTACTTAAACATTCATGTTTGAATCTCATTCTTGGTTGTATGTTTATTTGTCTGATCTTTTCAGGTGGATCTGAAGATCACAGACGAGTGTTTTGCACAATGGAAAGAGCAAAATCTGATGACCAAACTTGGACAGATCACCTGTAAAACACTGAAGGGTGGAAATATTTGCTAGTTGTCTTCACAATTTCTCTCAAAATCTTCAAAGCTAGAGTTTCCATGACAGCCCAGTATCCCTGTGACAGTGTCAGGTATTACTCATCATTGCCATCCAAAACTGTTAACTGACTCTAATTGAGAAGCAAATGGCTTATAATGACATTATTTAAATTCATCTGTCCCATTCAGCCATATCAACCTGTGAATAATCTAATAGCACATGATTACTGCAGCAGAATACATATGGGTATCATCTGTGCTTTACATTGCATGTATTGCCGTCCAGGATGTTTTACACAAAGTACTGCAGTAAATAATGCAATGCTCATTTGTTTGAATGACAAATGAAGACTTTTGCAGGAGTTCATCTGTTATCCTCAAACTCAGGTCCTCCTGTAGTGCCATGTCTGGAAATAGGTCATTGCTTACAATGATCAGTCTCCAGTTTGACAATGTTCTAACTATTTAACCATTAGTGGAAACTGTTCAGATATATATACACAATAAACTGTTATGTATACATATTTTATGATTAGTTGGCTTACTTCACAGGAAAACATATGAAAGTTCATGTAATATAACATTCAGAACTCATCCGATGTTAACCAAATTCATTGAAATAAACAACGATTCATAACCATTTCCTATATGTCTTAATGGAAATAATGATGGAAATGTCTCTGAAAGTACCTTTACAGCTTGATCTGCTGAAAGGAAATATTGAAATATATGAAACTGGCAATACAAGTATGGGAGCCTATTTTCATACCTTACCATATAAGCAATTAAATTTAATGCTTGATTGAAGATTGAGGAAATTATCATTTACTTATGAAAAAAAAGTGGTGTAGTAGCTTACCAGATAAGAAGAAGAGGATTTCCATCCATCAAAAACAAAATATATTGTGGTTTGGGGGGCTTATATATGATGTTATGTTTGTATGGCTGTCAGTGATGTTGAAAAGCACCAGGAATTGAAAAACAGTTTAAAAAAAAAAAAGGAAAATCTATAAATATCTTTAATGCATATTTATTTTTTAAACAGTGTAGTAATTCTCTTCACTCCTACCTTGAAGTAAATAGCTACTAAAGTATTTGTGTATGTATACTTTTACATCAATTTTAGAAGGAACATCAGTAATACTCTTACCTGTTTGCTGGTTTGAAAATAAATGCCGCATTTAGCTTACAAAGTGCTTTAATCTAATGAAAAGTAAATATGTAAATGTTTTGTGTGTATATGTTTCAGCCATGGTCAGCATACTGCAACATTCATAAAGGTGCAGGTGGTTCTATACATCTATACATATTTGCTGAAAGCAAGGTTGACTGCAGTAGCACTAAAACTTTCAAAACTGTTAGTAGAATCAACTTCTTTCATTAAAAGCTAGTAATCAATCTATGTGCTTGGACATATTTGGATTATGTCAAAAAGATTATAACAGGTTTGGACTTTTTTACGGCAAGCAGTGATTACTACCACTAGTGACCACTAGATGTCAGTTCAATCTTGCAGTCGTTAGCTTTTTTTAAGTCCACAATAAAGTAAAAGTGACTCTTCCCAAAGCAGACAAACTCGTGTAGAAAAATACTTGAAGCTGTAATAAAGCTATTGTATAAAACAGATTGGGAAAAAGCTTTTTGCATACATTTGAAGGCCATTTCTCCAGGCTAAGGCTTTTAAGTATCCATGGTATTTTTAGGAATCCATGGATCCTTGAACAAGATCCATCTTGGGCTTTCATCACTTGCTTTGTCCTCTTGTCTTTGCCATACTGTGACTAAACAGTCCAATCAAAACTCAACTCATGTGTCCTGACTCTTCAACATGCAGTCTCTGTACTTCCTGAAAAAGAAATATAATCATCATTTACATGGTTTCATCTTAATTTAATGCACAAACTAAAACAACCTGTGAATACTTCCTTACTTGCTTGCTTCTGGTTTCCTGATGATTGTGCTCGCTGACCAGCAGGATGCACTTGATCACTTTGCCCATTAACTTCAACCTTCATTATTTGTTTATTTGTCAAGATCTCAGTCTTATCCGGTGTTGCATTCACTGTCTTGTTGGGAGGATTTGTTCCATGCACTGGTTTCTTAGCAACAGGTGGCGGCACCTTAATTGGCTTTTTTGTCCCATTTGTAACCATTGTCTTGGCTTGGTCGGAAATCTGCATTATCTCAGCTGCAAGACTTTGTTTGACGCTTGCTTGGACCTCAGGAGAAGTAGGTGTTTCAATGACAACTTTCTTTGTGCTTTTGGAGAAGATAAAGCTGGCTGTAGATGCAGGGGACTTATGCAAGTCACAGCCATCTGGTGTTTTAGGGGATGGCACAGGTGAACTAGTACCACTAGTTGAGGTTAAGCGTAGATTAAGCATTGCAGGTACTCCACTAGAGGACATTGCAGCGGTCTTCATACGAATAGCCTCTTGAAGACGCATGGATGGGACTGTGGGTGGAGCAGGAGTTGACTTAGCAGGTGAGTTAGACTTCAAGGTCAAGGATTTGCGAATAGGCTTTTGTGGAGTTGCTTGACTAGTAATACTATGATCCTCATTTGTTGTGGACTCAGTACTTGGTTTGCTATAATTGTTAGCTTGATCTTCACCTACAGTTACAGATCTTAGTCGCACCATCTGAAGTAAGGAAGGTGTGACAAGGGGAATGTTGGCATCCTCCTTTGGAACAGGTGTGCTTTTGTGACGGCACAGCAGTTCTTTGCTCTGGTTGTCTTTGTTTATGAGGCTCAGGTGCTTTCGGAAGTTAACAGTGGATTGGTCTTCCACTGGACGAGGAGGTGCAAGTGGCACGTTAGTGGAATCTGCTTTGGTATCAAGTGATGTTAGCTCTGATGAATCTTGTGCTGGCATTTCCTCCCCTTGTACAAGTTCATCTGGTAAAAGAGAGGACATTTTAGGAGAGGCTACAGTTGTGTTTTCGTCCACAGAGAAGTGTGACATGTTGTTACAAGGCTTACCTTGTTGCCTGTCCTCCATATCATTTTGTACAGTTCTTGTTGGCAGAATGGTATGTATTTCAGAGTCTTGGTCTGAACTGCTGGCCATATCTGAGGAATTAGATGACCTCAATTCTATATTGTCTGGCTGTCCACATGATTCGTCATGGCAATTGACAGATATCTCTGAAAGGGGTTCATGGATGAACGAGGGAGGTGGTGGGGGGAAGTCACGTTCAGCTTGTTCCTCAAACATCAAGTCAGTTGACTCTTCCACTGGTGGAGGTGGTGGAGGCCAAGAAGACTCCAGGAGAGTCACCTGTTCCTCTGTTTCTTGTTTATCTTCATCTTCATCAGATGGTGGTATAGACACTGAGGAGCCTGACATCTTTTTAGTAGGTGGTGGTGGAGGGTGGTGTTCTGGAGGTGGAGAAGGAGGAGGAGAAATGCACTTGGCCTCAGGTACTTCTGTACCGAGAGTTTGCAATTGTTTGTGATTGAGAATGTCCTTAACAATCCAGTTTCCTTTGTTCTCCTCACTGTTTTCATCATTCCTTAGGGTGCATGTTGTGCTCACTATTTCAGGATTTGGTTTGACTTCACAGTTTGTTTGTGACAGCATACTTTGATCAACTTTGATAGTTGGTACCTTCGTTGCAGGGAGTTTTTGGCTTCCTTTTTCCTTTTGATCCTCTACAGTTCTCTGATCTTGTGTATGAATGTTCTGGTTGACCTCCTTAAGGAATTTTGTACTTTCTAGTTCATTTAAGTCATTGTGTAATGTTGAGCTTTCATTTTGCCTCAAATCTGGAGGGTCTACTATCATTTGTTCATGCACTTGTGGTGACATGGGCTCATTTTGTTCTTTTACAGCTTCTTTGTTCTCCAGTTGGGTCCCTGACTTAACTTTTTCTGTTGTCAGCATCTTTGGGATAATTTGTTCAGTGATTTGTATTGAATTTGTGTTTTGATTTTTACCTATTAATGACCCTTTTTGCTGTTTTTGAAGCTGATGTAACCTATGGGGGTTTGGACCTGGGCCACATAATAGTTCATGTGTGCATTTATTGTGAATCCAGGTTTCAGGGGGTGGGGGAGATGGGGCTTTTACCTTGGGTGGAGGGGGAACGTTGAACAGTTCCCTAAGGGCAATAGTTGGGTGTGTTGGTGTCACCTTGTTTTTCACTGTTGTAACAGGTGGGGAGCACTTTAATAGCTCCGACGGAGTGTTGTTGGTTTGAATGTCATGATGTGCTATGTCTGATGTGACAGAAGATAGAGATGTCATTGATGAAGAGACTGAAACCACCGGCGAGGTCTTTACACCTGTTCTCTCAGGATTTGAAGGCTTTACTCTTCTCTTTCCAGGTGAGGAGGGACTGACCTCTTTAGGGGAATGCGTAGGTGTCCCAGTTTGGCTTGAGTATCCACTCGAAGGAGACAAAGTCCTATCAAATTTGTTTTCACCAGATTCTTCACCAGTTTTCTGTGGGGATGAGTTACCTGATCTGACATGACTTCCAGTAAAAGCTTTATCAGGACTAAGCGGACTGGATTTCACAGTTGACTGAAAATCTCTTGATGAGTTAAGCATTGAAGAATGGACAGAACCCTTCTCATTATTGATGGACTGATGGTCTTTTGCACTGCTAAGATCTCTACCAGTTTGCCCATCATTTGGTGCCATATGTTTGAGATCTTTTATGTCTACCAGTTCCCTTGATCTCCACTTAAGTTTTTCATGGTGAAGGGAATAGGTTCTCTGGGGTGGTGCTGGTGGTAATTTTGTCTTCATTACAGAGAGATTACGAGAGAATGAATGGCTGTTTCTGACAATTTCCCCTACTTCACCGATATCCCTGTGGTCCAGTCTGTGATTTGTACTGTTACTGTTAGAGCTTTTACAACTGCTTGAACTTGTATCACTTATGTCCTTTGGGATTAAATCTGAAACTTCTTTGGTGCTGTCAGCAACAAATGTTTGTAGACACTTTGCTTTTGAAGAGATTGTGGAGGAGTTGGAGACAATAGTCTCAGATGATTGTGAATGACTCCTGCTGGGGCTAGTGGTAGTTGGATCTTGATTTGTGTCACCTCCAGATTGTGAAGAAGCTGGACTAGCTGATGCTAAA
This sequence comes from Sinocyclocheilus anshuiensis, assembly GCF_001515605.1. Taxonomy (NCBI): domain Eukaryota; kingdom Metazoa; phylum Chordata; class Actinopteri; order Cypriniformes; family Cyprinidae; genus Sinocyclocheilus; species Sinocyclocheilus anshuiensis. Next base: position 1,955,293 of record NW_015542351.1, read on the forward strand.
CTACTCTTGCTAACTTTATTTGTACTGCGCCGGCTGTGATCATGATTAATTTCAATTATGTCTATTGCAGCAGGCAGAATCGCGTTTGGAATAATCTTAGATAAATAAGTTGCCTGTGGTGAAATAGACATAACGGGACCTTGAGGCTCATGCAGGAAAGAGGAAGTGGTCATCCCTGGCACAGCAAGAGACTTTGGCCTCTGTGTAGGGCATGCTCCTATCCCAAGCTTTCGGTTTAACTCATCTTGGTAAACAGAATGAATGTGGTTTATTAGAAACTCCTCATCTCTTGATGTCTGAAGAACTACAACGTTCTGCAGGTGTACACGAGCCCCTTCGTGATTTACTGAAGGGAGCTCTCCATCAACTGTTGGGATGACAACTCTGCCAGAGGAATCAACTTCACCATCATGTTCTTCGTCTGGACGCTGCTGCAGTATAGTTCCTCTTGTCATTTCTTCAATAGAAATAAAACGAAGTAATGTCATTCTTCTATTTTAGGCGGAACAGTTTGTGTAATCTCATATATTGATCAAAGTTGCCGTTTTAAGGTGTCATGCTAAAAAAATATATTTTCTTAATATTTGACAATAACAGTTTTACATGCCCAGCTCTCTTTGGACTTGTTGTGGTATGCCCATTATAGTTGTTCTTCTACTTCTCCTCTTGGTCTTGTCCAGTTGTTTAACTGGGTTCAAGGGCTTAAATGTGGAACCTAAAGGGAATGATACAACATAACAGCGATTGAATACCAAGGAAAAATATATCATACAGTTTTCTTCAGTTGTTTTGTTATTCCAAATTAAATCTCAGGTCATACTCAAAGTGATGGCTACACTACACTAACAAACAAGTTTTTTTTTTTTTTTTTTTTTTTAATATCTGAACTGATATCACATTTTCTAGGAAACTATCACAGGACAGATCATAGCTATTTTGACAAAATGTATGATTTTGTCTTTGCATTGCAATACCACTGTCATGTTTTGCTCGAACTGCCCCACTACAATATAGATTATAAGGGTGGCAAACAAATGTATTGTTAAACCTGAAATCACTTTAGAGGGAAAAAACAAGAGGTAGTATGTGCCAGTAAGCGTGCTTTATTTCTAGGCCTCCTTATTAAATCAGCATTGTATACCTTGACGTGTAAGCACTGGACGTGAGGAGACTGCTGAGACCGTTGACACTGAAATGACGGAGTGTCCAGCAGTGCTATCAGTCTCAAGTGATTCATCTCTTTCTTTTGAGCTTGTATCTTCCTCTGGCTGTGGAGAAATGGAGGCCATCAGTAAAAAGTGTTCATTAAAGGTTCAAGTTATGCATAGATGTTTTCATTTTAAAGAGTTAAGTGATATGCCTCTTCAATGAATAGGGTACAAGAAAGGGCCTGCATTATGTTGGCAAAAAAAATAAAATCTTAGCGGTAATTCCCTTAAAATTACAACTAAAGCTTATCCTCAGAGGTTTGTTGGAACAAGGCCCTAAAAATTGAAGTAATTAAAGTTTGATGACTCTAATGATTTTATTTGTTAGATACAGTCAAAAGTTCAAGACCAGACCTAAGAGATGGGGCAGGGCAAAACTGCCATTTTAAGGGGTTTGAAAACATTTGATTTGTTTAAATTGAACAACTTTTCATGCTAGTTGTCTGACATGCTAAGAAAAAAAATTAGGATTTTTAATGCTTTAAGCAGAATGGGATGCTAAATTATACCATATTTGTGGAAACTGCCATATATATTGATATATAATCTTCGGAGGCTTACCAAAGTCTGATCATCCTGAAAGTCCAGTCCATTTTTGTTCTCTGTATGGAAGAAAGACTGAGTGAGGTGCATCAGAAAACACAGTTGTACGTTAGAAGGCCAGACTGTGAGCAGTGCATTAAGGTTGTCATAGATCATGTTTTGTATAAAAAAATATGGGCATAAGATGGGCGTATGGCTCACCCTCCTGTTGTAGTATCTTCAGTCCCTCCTGGGCCTCAGAATGCAGGTCTTCCAGGTACTGTGGCCTGCTTCCCTCTATGAACACATTCTCCTGGTAGTGCTGGGTGGCTGTGTAGTGTACAGTCAGCTTTCTTGGCTCATTCTGCTTTTGGCCTGCTAAAAATAGAGGGAAGGGAAAGGTATTGTTATTCACATAAAAAAATGGATGCAGTCATTCTCCCAAGCTTCTCCTAAACATGCAGCATGAGATTATCAAATCGCAGCCAGTCTGTCAAAGTTTTTAAGGAGAGTTTAAGGAAAGTTTAACTGTTTCTTCCAAATCAAATCAAAACAGTGATGCATTAGCAGGACAGCCTTGCTAGAGGCACAGCAAAAGTCAACATTAAAATACCCCATTCAAATTTTTTGTAACACTTTAGTTTAGCGACCAATTCTCACTATTAACTAGTTGCTCATTAGCATGCATATTACTAGCATATTGGCTGTTTATTAGTACTTATAAAGCACATATTAATGCCTTATTCTGCATGACGCCTTTACCCTACCCCATACCCAAACTTAACAACTATACCTTACTATTAATAAGCAGCAAATTAGGAGGTTTTTTTAGGCAAAAGTCATAGTTAACAGTTATTTAATAGTGAGAATTGTTCCCCAAACTAAAGTGTGACCTTTTTTTTTATTTCAGTGAGAAATTTGAAACATGACTGATTGAAGATTTCTGCACACCCATTTTGTGAATGAGGTGCAGTGAAAGCTCATAAATCTGGCTGTCAAATGCTCTAAATATGCCCATTCTCTCTATCCAGCAGCAACACCTGGCTGGCTGCTAATTCTAGTCAGATTTTGACGGACGTTAGAGGCACATGTTGATTGCAGATTTCCAACACAGTAATGGACTTCACACTCATGCTGTGACCAGGTAATCTCTTATGATCTTTAATTCCTTAAAATATCAGAAATTCGCCTAAATTCTCAGCAGTCATGATACAGCTCTTGTTCCTGTTAGCAGATACTATATAATATGGATTGACCCAATAAGAATATTAAACAATCTTCTAGAAAATCTGGTAAGCTGTATTTCATTTTCAGATATCTAATACTGGCAAATTTATTCATAAAACATGCAAAGCATTGCAAACATCAAAGCACTATGAATTACCTTAGTGGCCTTCACATCGGACTTGCACTGAGACTCACTGTTAACTTTACAATAGCGAGAAATGGGACACTTGAGGGTGCCTATCGTTAGACTGGGACACGCTCAAAGGAACAGTGAGAAACTTCATACTCGTACCCCTGTCCTCTTCCTTACATACCGCCTGAGTGCCTTACACTACTGGCCATAGATAAAAGTTCTGATGCTTCCGAAAGGCATTGCAAAGTGGAGTTAATGAGGGTGTTTTAGGACAAGGACTTTCCCTTAAAAGAGATCTTCTCCTCAGCCTCTTAGCCATTTATGCAGATTTCTAACTGTTCAATCGGTATTACCTTTTAAGCTTCTTGGTACATCCCATGGGGGGTGTCAGGTGTCCTGGCACTGACTACAGGCATTGTGATACAACAGAAAGTCAAAACACAGTGTAGGCAAGTGCACTGTATGAGTCTATTTGGCAAATTATTTCTTTTAAAATTAAAGTAATGCACACGGATCTCTTTCATAAAAAAACATTAACAGCTATATATTTTATACTCCAATATACAGCAAATATTCACCAATTCCACAGTAGACTTCCATTTCAAGTGGATTTTAGTCAACACATTTTATGGGTTTGATTAAAAAAAATGAAACGTTTTTATTAAGCTTAACTTGTATTTAAACTGAAACATTCCTTTAATTTTGTTAATTTTAAGAGTACTAAATGAAAACAACATTTACAAACAATATTCCCTAAAGTTATGCTGGTAAAATGAAGTTAAGTGTGCATGCTAAGGATTGAACTGTACGCGACTTCTGACCTTGTACCCTCAAGTATGAACAGTAAAAGTTACAGCAAGGTTATGGACTGAAAACCTTATTCTCTTTTTACTCTGTAATAATTATCTCTATCTGTTTAGGTACATTAGTTTTGAGTCTGTAAACTGTCTCAAAGTCCCTCAGTGTTACCAACATTTTAAGCAAAGAGAAGGCACCTGTTACAGATACAGGAAGGTGAACACAGAGAACTTTCCGTCAACTTGTAATAAATACAATTGTGGAAAGAGCAGCCATTACATTTACACCATTTGTTAACACTAGTACTCCAGTCTAGAAAAATTAAATATAATAAAAAAATATTCGCATTGGAAAGACAATATATTAACACCATCTTGAATGTGAATAATCGCCTATAAATTCTTGAATCTACTCACCCTTCTTCTTGAATATCGACAACAGAGATCGAACGTTTTTACTTATGAAGACCACCATATCTATCTTGAGATAACGGTCCAGGCCGAGATCATTGTAGTTTGAAAGTGTCTTTTACTTGAATGATAAGAGATAAACTCTTTTACTAAGCAGCATCATGAACGACTGTCCACTTCTGCGGCTGCAGACTAACGGATGTCAACTAGCTGTCTCTCATGAAGGATAATCAGGTCGGACACAATGAGATCTACTGTGTGCCACCAATCCTGCAGCTGCCCTGATCTTTCCCACCCCTCTTCATCTCTCCTCCCCCTTACCCCGGTTTTTGTCAGCATCTTACAGAGTGGTGTCCCCAACGTGTTGGCTGTTTTCCTCCATTGTGTCGTACACCAACTGAACTTGGGATTTTCCTTGACAGGGGAGCCTGGCTAATCTGCCACCCCTAAACCCCTGCTTGGAAACTAAATTTACTAAATTTACAATGGCCACAGAAATGTTAGTAGGCACATAAAGCATGCTTAAAAGGTATGACTATGGCACTGCAATAGATCACAAAATAGCAAATCAAGTGGCTTTTGTTTTAAAGAAATGCAGCACAAGAACACCTTTCAAGCAAAGCATTTAATAAAAAAGATTGGGATGCTATGATTTTTGAAAATCTGGCTCAAAATCCCCACCCAAGACTCTCATATACACACTGATGCATGGGTTATTTGTGTGTGTAGTGGGAAATTAATATGTTTATATATTCCTAATAAGATATGTAATATTTGATTTCAGGAAATCTGTTTAGTGTATATCGCTCTCATCCCAAACAGCATCAGTCTAATTTTCATGATGCAATGTCTGCAAAAGAAACAGAGCCCCTCCTCCAGTGACTAAGGTCGTATGTTGAATGTTATATGTTATTACCAATAAAAGTGTTACAGTGAAATATACACTGATTCTATGTTGCATCCCATCTGCTTAGTATTCTAATCATCATAACAGAGGTCATGCAAGGTTGCTTGGTGCTAACAAGCAGCTGCATGTCACTAATATAAGAAAAACAGCAGCTATTCTGTTATGGTGTACCTGACTTTTTAAAAGTTATAGGCTTCTATAGGCATTTTTAGTATACATGTATATAACAGACGGTCAGTGAGGTGTAGGAACATCCAAGGATCATTAAGGTTTAGAGAGTGGTAGAGGGAGAGAAAATATATCAATATCAATGCAATTGTCTCAAGCTTGAGGCTTCATCAAGTCTTCTAGAATATTAATAACAACCTAGGCTCATTGGAAAAATGTGTGTATACCTAGATTTTTGTAAAGCTTAAAAACCCTACCTATACATACACTCACTGCAGTTTCCAGCTGAAATGAGCACTAGTGGCAGTAACACACATTTGCATCACATAACTAGCTCCACATTTACAGCTTTTCTGATGTAGTAAACTTGCTTGGAAGCTCACCCGGTACAGCACTGAACTTGCAATATAGAGTGCTCAGGTATGAGTCCCGTGAAACGCAAGTCACAACACTCGTTCAAAGAGCTCAAAGACTTGGAGAAGCGATCTAAAATGATACGGTTGGTTCAGCAAACCTACTTTTGTTAGCACTATCAGTTAGATATAGGGTAGAGCTTAGTGTTGGTGGTACTTTATTTTCAAACACGATAAAGCTTTAACGTTTTATCAAGAAGCAACATGACTATTTTGAAGAAACGTCACCACAGGTACATTTTTCCAGTGAACCTGGGTTCATTGATAAACAAGAAGATGGATTCATTTACTTGACTTGTTAACAGAACTTGTAAATATTGTTTTTAAACAGATACTTTATCTGTGTAAATAGTGGTTTAAGACATCATGTGGTGCTTAAATGTTGAGGTGACATTAAGCCATGCAAATTAAAGCATCTACTGTTTCTCTTTAAGCAATACCAGTATTTACGTGAGTGTGTATTGTGCTCATGCTCCTGTTATTTATATCCATTGGATCTCAATCTGGCCACTGTTCTGTCCCTTTATGAGGTTGTGTTATAAAATGAATTAAATGAAATTAAATATTGTGTTGGGAGGGTTGTTTAAATTAAACACCCGATTAAATCAAAATACAGTTTTGTGACCTTTAGTCCATGTCTGTAAGCTTTGAATCTATCTACAGTACATGCTAGCGCAATATATTTACAATCTTTCTTCATGCATTGTAATCTATCCATAAACATGGCCAATTTACATGTGCTTATTCTTATCCATCTCACTTTTTTTGACTCTGCATGGCTTTTAACCTGTTTGCTTATATTTCTGTAGAGGTGGGAGACTATTTGTCAGTTTTCAGTGTTTGTTAGCAGAGTGAGACCCTGAGCAAAGTCTTTGTCTCTCTTTATCCCATCTGATCATTCATTAGTGACAACATCTCCAGGCAACATGCCGTTTCGACCAAAACAATGTCAATTACATTGTCATGACAAATATAGTGCAGGATTACACTGCACACATCATTGTGTGGCTGAATCTGTGTCTTTTACATAATGTATTTTTATTCATTCAGAAGTTCAGAAAATATTCTCATAACATGATTTTTATGAAGTGATTTCAATATCCCTGTCAGGGATTTAATCTAGGATCTAGGAGTTGGGAATGCTGTGCAATACTGTCAGTGGTCAAAAGTTCCAAGCGTTTCCAAGAAAGGCAAAGAAAGAGACAGAGAAAGAAAGTAACCAAAAACATGTAAATATAATAGTGAATATCCTTCCACTGTCGTTAAATCAAACGCATGCCGAATGCAAAAATTCTGAGAGGGATTTGAGTTCAGTGGTATTTTTATTCGTTAACACCACAGAAGGCTGTTGTGGACAGCGAGGAGAGCCATCCAAGCCTCAACGCTCAAGCTCTGTGAGCTACTCATATTCACGTAAACTTTCTAACAGTCTGTGTGCCCTCTGATTTTCAATGCATTTAAATGTTTTGATGCTTTTATTATGGCCTGAAAAGTATACGTTGCATTGCTATTTTTGAACAAAAATTTAACAGCTCACACTGAAAGTATATCCTCAGGCCATTCATGCACATTATATATTCTGAAAAGCCACATTCTTCAAGTACAGAAAAACAGGATGCACGACCAGTGCATGGCACTGTGGGTGAAACACGCTTCTTTCCATGATGTAATGATTACATTAATTAAATTGAGTTCAAAGCACGGTAAGCAGTTTTCTTCCAAACCAGTCTTTACTGTCAGGTTTTTGCCCATGGGGGAGTGTTTTGCAACAACCAAAAACATTCATTGCTAATAGTTTGGTAACTAAAAACACAATTATTTTGTCTGCTATCACTAGGCCTGTAGGGTTTTTACAAAACATGTATTACTTCCTTTCTGTGAACAGTTGTGTTAGATATTGGAGCTGAACAGGTTCTTACCCCAGGCTTTATAACCTTCATGTAACCTTTGACCCCACTGACAAAAACAGACCAACTTGTCACATCTTGCTGAAAGTATATTTCAAACCGAAGAAATGAGTGGTGTCAAGTCAAGTGAAGAGTCCCCTTGTGAAAAATAAATACACTTTAGCATACTTTTAAAAAGAGTATTTATTACGAAAATAAAATACTTTAAAAGAATACTTCAGTATGAACTTTTGTAATTTTTGTAATATTTGTAATTAGACATTTGTAATGCTGAAGCTGCAGTTTAGTACATTTGTACATTTTAAATTATAATCAAGCACTTTACATATGCTCCAGCATCAACACATCAAAATAAGTGCACTCATTTAAAGAACGACAAAAGATATTAAAAGGTATTAAGACATGATCATTTAAAATGTACTTTAAGGTAAAACTTTTCATGTGACATTATTACAAAGTGCACTCTTTAAAAGTGTACTTACAATAAGTGTGTTGAGAAACATAGTCATGACAGTGTACTCTACACGTAGACTACAAGTGCACAATCAATACAATAAAGCACACTTCGTTTTCACAAGGGTGCCCACCTCTAAGTTTTTTGTTGTTGTTTTTTTTTGTTTGATTGCTTAGAAAAGTAATGGCACACCTACAATTAACAAACTGTTGTATTAAAGTATAAAGAAATAGTTCAC
>NW_015542351.1:1963719-1986419 GCF_001515605.1 Sinocyclocheilus anshuiensis
AAAAAAAAAAAAAAAAAAAAAAAATGGTAAAAAAAAAATACCCCCCCCCCCCCCCCCCCCCCCCCAAAAAAAATAAATAAATAAATAAATACATTCTGTCATTCTTTACTCACCCTCAAGTTGTTCTAAACCTGTATGAGTTTTTCTTCTGTTGAACACAAAAGAAGATAATTTGGTAACACTTTACAATAAGGTTCATTAGTTAACATTAGTTAACTACTTTAGTTTACATGAACTAAGCATGAACAATACTTCTACAGCATTTATTAAACTTAATGTTAATTTCAACATTTACAAATGCATTATTAAAATCCAAAGTTGTGCTTGATAACATTAGTTAATGCATTGTGAATTAACGTGAACTAACAATGAACGACTGTATTTTCATTAACTAACATGAACAAAGATTAATAAATACTGTAATAAATGTATTGTTCCGGAATTAAGTTTAAAAAAATGTTTGATCAATAATAATAGTGAAGTTTGCCTAAGCCTCAGAACGAACTCGAGCAGACCCACAGCATGCAGGCAGTGCAGCTCAGTTTGGAGCTTTAGTGACATTGATGGGTGCGTCTTTACTGCTCTCAGTCCATTCAAGGGTCTGTGAGAGCAGGAACCAACATGCTTCAGCCAGATGTGCAACAACAACCCAGTGTCTGCTCTTTGTCACAGTTCCTATCCACTTGAATGTTGAGGTGACAATTTTGCTTATGATAAAATGCAAGGTATGTATTATGATAGAAACAACAGAAATGTGGTGGTAACACTTCATTTTAAGGTACAATTATCACTATTAGCTAGTTGCTATCAATAAGCAGCAAATTAAGAGTTTATTGAGGAAAAAGTCATAGTTGATAGAATTGGCCCCCAAACTAAAGTGTGACCAGCTATTTATTATATAGGAGTAGAAATTACAATGTCCCAAATACTGTCTAGCATCATACATCAAATTGCATTATTGTTAAGTTTCATTGAATGGAACTCCATCCAGACAAAAATATTTGCACATTACATTTGTCAGCAATTTGAGTAATATCCTTTTTTTAATTTATAGGACAATGGAAAACTGTCAGGAAATGGAAAATACTATATAGCTGCTTTCAGCTGGTTGATAAGTTTGGACATTTTTTGTATTATTCTGATGTGAGATTGATATGGGGGATGTGTGCTACATTAGTTCACTTAATACACTGTGAAAATGTTATCAGCATTCCATTTGTCAGCTATCATCCTTTCCTAAAACAAGGCAACCACTGTTCAATACGACAACACAAATACACTTTCACTATTGGTTTTAAGATATTGTAATGACTGCAAACACTAGCAATGGTGGCTTGTAATCAACTGACATAGTCAATCCAGTTTTCCCTGTCAGGTGCTACCAACCTAAATTTGTCACAAGAAGCAGAAGCTGTAAGTGAGTTGCTCATGATTTGTTAGACAGGATGTTAGGCAAAGATGCCACCTGGATTACTGCTGTGACATAAACACGGCTGACTTTGACAACAGAAGAAGAACATCATCAGCAGCATTTTAGTGAACTGAAGGTTCTGTGAAGATCATCATAATTCAGCACGGAAACGAAATGACATCAGAAGGGCCTTAGTTAATCATTTAGACATATTGACTTCATTAGTGAAATTAGGAAGTAAGTATAGAGTATCTGGAGTCTGTCATATGGTATGTATGCTCTAAACTAACAACATCAGTCCTGTGACTCAATGACTTTACATGAACTTACTTTAAAAGTCTTGTACAGAGCTGTCAGATTAATGTTTTATATAGCGAAATTTGATTTAAGAGCAGTTACCAATCAAAAACAGTTCCATAATTGGTGTGTGTGTTACTTTAATAACACAAAGAGCAGTTCTGTCTATGCTAATGGACATGGTGTGATTCTGATACAGAACAGACAGAAGTTTTCTGAAAACAGACACTACCTGGTGTTACATAAGGACAGAGAATCAAATGACAAATCTGTGTTCGCTGTTATACAGCAAATTAAAAAAAAATCCACCATGCAAAGAGTTTGGGATAGGTCACCCAAAAACGAAAATTGTGTTACTATATTCATCATGGTGTTCTCCAAACCTGTATGACATTCTCTCTTCAGCAGAACACAAAATTAAAAGGGTCCCCAGTTAAAAATCGCATTCCGGGGGGTAAAATACACGTTTTTTTTGGCAAGGTTCCCCTGCTAAAATTCGCATTCCAGGGGATAAATATCATATTACTGGAGTCGCTTCAACACGCGGACATGAAAAACAACCCGCGGCAACAGTGTTAAAGTAGCCCAATTCCACAGGAAAAGCACGGACTTGGCAACACTGGCTGCTTTATTCAAAGCTGGCCTGTTGTAATTGGTCACAACACATAATTTCACTGTATGGAAATTGGCAGCATAATCATTCTTCAAAATATCTTCTTTTGTGTTCCACGGAGGAAAGAAAGTCATACGATTTGAAACAACATGAGCATGACTGAATCTTCATTTTTGGGTGAATTAAGCATCAGACGACTATCAGCTGAATTCAGACCTAACCCTCAAGTTATTAGTTACAGTAATTATGAGTGGAGGAGATGGCCATCCAGAAAGTGCGAAATGCAGTAAACATAGTTTATAGTAATGCTGCTTGCAAGAGAGGCTTCTGATTTTATATGCTGCAGAAATCTCCCATACTGCTTTAATGACTTTAGCTTATGTACGTTAGGATAAACTCATCACAAGTACTTTACTGCAGTCTCACTGTAACACACATGCTCTCCTCTGACACATATACAGCAGCCACTGTGCTGCTATCACTGAAACACTATCCAGTCAATACAAACTGCTTTCTATGGCCTTGAGAATTCATTGCAGACCTTTGCATCAGACAACTTTCAAGCCTGGTGATATGCTTGCTAAATTACAGTTTGTTTGCAGAATATGTGAATATTCAATAACATTTCATTAAAATCTGAATGCTGTGCCGAGGAAGAACAATAGCACAGAGTCTGCCCTCAGTGTATTTATTTGAGTCTATTAGGATGAAGCGGCAGTGCATTATAGTAAATGTGAGTGTGCTCTCTTACACAGAGTGAATGCTAATTCTGAACTCTTTACATTGATGTTCACAGGTAAGCAAGCTAAGCGCTGGCTAGGCTAGAGAAAACTGCAGACTTCAGCACAATGACCTACTTCATTAACAGAACTAGCATCAAAGCACTAGCAAGGCTGATGACACAGTGTCTTAGCATCAAATGAAAAACTGTGATTCATTACATTTTGAGGATTCAAATTAGTGTTGTTTGACAAAGATGAAGTTGGGTCACAATCTATAGGCTATTACAACACTCCTATTACCGTGCATTTGATATTTGGAATTGCTGAGTAATACTAATTAACTAATTATATGTATAGTTCATACCAAACCTTTATGACTTCCGTTATTCTTTGGAAGATAAAATATATTTTTAAAAAGTTTTTCTTGTCCCACTGACTTTCATTAACTGGGGAAAAACAATTGAAACATCTCTCAGAATATATTTTTGTGTTCTGCATAAAAACTTAAGTCATACAGTTTCGGAAAGATATAAGGACAGTAGCATAAATGATGAAAGAATCTTAATTTTTCAGTGAACTATCCTTTTAAAGGCACATTTTTCAGTGTTGTAGTACTTAATTTTATCCCAGCTCCCATATTTGTATGTTATTTGTTGGTTGAAAAGTGTACAAGATGGCTATGGTGTTGTCTCCTTGCATCTAATATGTTAAATCAATTTGTCTGTAATGGAGGAAATGACTGCACTAGGCCCGATTACATTCAGACACAATGGCTTTATATTGGGCCCTTTTCTATTCTGCCTAGCACTACCTTCTAGATGACAGCAATAGAAACAAAACTCCAAGAAAAACACGTTTCTAAATGGCATGAAACAATTATTTGAATTTAGAAAACAGGTTGACTTTGGCAGGGATTCTTGAAACAACATTTGGCAGGTTCTTTCGGTTGCAGCTCCAAATAATAAAGGGAACTCTCTCCTCCCTGAGGAACCCTGGCCAGTCTGAGAACAAATCCAATCCTGAGGTCACTGGTGTAGGGGGATTAATTGTAGTGTGCTCTAGAATCCTATTAAAATAAACATTAAAACTGTTACCAATGTCTATTTTGGGAATGAAAGAATTTCCCTCCACTGACACAGATTATCCTGCTGTTCTATAACTCTCTTTGGCACTGTGCTTGATTGAAGCTCTTTTAACTGAAACTTCAAAGGGCAAAGGATGTGCACGCGCCTACACCAGTAAAAGAATTCAAAGGGATTAGTTGAGTGTTGCTCATGGGATAATGAAAAATTTAATATCTTGCCCACCACAGCCTGTTGCTATGGAATTATTAATTACAGCATCCAACCTCTGAAATGAGTCCTGGAGTGCAGCTTCTCACCGTGTTTTGTCTTAAACAGGTGGAAAGTTTGAACACCAAATAGTAAAATTTATACTTTATACAGTTGTACAAAGTTCATGTCCAGGTCAACCTTGCTGAACATAAAAAGGTCCAAAACAGGAAGACTTAACCATTCACAGAGATGCAAAAATGTGAGACAGAAGGAAAATCGCGAGGTCTCGAGACATTTTTTTAAAAGTTGAACTTCTTTTATCCTGAGTAACAACAAACAATCATCACCGTAAAAACCAAAATGTTATTAAATATTGTTGCAGTTTAAAATAACTGTTTTCTATTTGAATTTATTTTAAAATGTAATTTATTCCTGTGATGTCAAAGCTGAATTCTCCAGTCTTCAGTGTCACATATCTTTCAGAAATGATTGTAATATGCTGAGTTCATGCTCAATAAAAATTTTGTCAGACTCTGTTCCATGTTTTGTGTGTGTCCTGCTCCCCATGTGCCTTCCCATGCCCTTATTTGGTTAGTTTCCTGTTCCTGTCCTGATTAGTTTAGTTCATTTGTCCCAGGTGTTTCCCTTGATATTTTATTGCTCCCAGGTGTGTCTCGTCATCCCCTCCTCCTGTGTGTGTGTGTGTATAAAATGTGTTCCCAGTCCCAAGTTCTCTGTCCGCTGAAAGCTGTTAAATATCTAGCATAATTATCTTTACGTTTAACTTTATCTAAGTTTATAGTACCTTTTACTGTATATAAGTAAATGTTTATACTCATGTTCATGTTTTTATACACTTTTAGCTTTGATTTAAATTGTTACTGTCCATTTGCTGTTATAAATTCAAGGCACTGTGCTTGTAGTTTTCAGGAAAAAAGATTCAGTCACGCTACATCTTATGACTATTGTGTCAGCATCGCAAGTTATTTCAGGAGTATGACACAAACTCTTTTCAAACTTGTTTTGACTGCTAAAACAAGATTAAAAATGAGGTTATCTGTGGAAAATCCCACACTGAGTCCTGATGAGCGTTTAGTTTGGACCATACACACGGAGCTTCTGCTAAATGACAGGCTGACAGCACTGCCAGTGTAAGAGGATTTCCCTCAAAACAAAAGCATACCCGCTCTCCTTTCTTCTTCTGTTAGGAACTGAGATGCTTTCTTCCCTCTCTAGAGGTTATGTAAGGTCAGCTTGGTTTGTATTGTTCAGAAGATATTTTCTGATGTGACAGGGACAGTGTGACATTTGATCATAAACAAGGACACAAAGTTTCAAGAACAACGTTTTTCACCCTCAATTGCATAAAAGTTCAGAAGTCATGCATATTAAAAGTGATGTCTGTCATTTCAGTGTTCATTTTATAGTGGCTTATGGTGTGTTCAATGGAAAAATAATGAAATGAAAAGTCATTTATTTAAAGTGTATTTATATATTGGTCTAATCGAAAATCATGGTTTCAAGTTTTAAACCTGTTTTGTTCAGTTTGTCTAAAAGCAAATAATACTCCTCAAAAGTGTTTAAATAATATTTTCGCTTGACACCAGAGTACTGATATGCAGAACACATACTGGCTAGGTTTACTGACTGCAGAAATTATTGTGTTTTTTTGTTGTATGTACTGTAATTATGATGAAAATATGATACATCTTTTAAAAATACATCACAATAAACATTTAAGGACTACTGAAGTTATTAATACTAAATTAAACTGATTAACACATTTTTTTTAGTTTTATCTTAAGAAAGAAGAAAAAATTCTACTTTCATAATTTAGTTGTAATAAGCCACAAAAAAAAAAAAAGGTGTACATCTAAAGAAAATATATTGCTTTGTATGAATTTGTATGTTTTTGTCTTTGGGGGAAAATATTTTCGATTAATATCAAATAAAAATTTAACCAAACCATGGCAGCAATTAAATTGTAGATTTAAAATTGTCACTATTGTTTACATTGCTTCTTCCCAGGTAACAATTTTGTGTCATTAAAAAGTTAAGTAAGTAAGTAAGTAAATTAATAAATAAATGTTTTAAGAATTACAACTGAAAAAAAAAAGTTTTTCCTTGGTTGTGTGAACATTTTATGCGGAAACATTAAAAGAATGTTAAAATATAATTCTGTCATCCCTCTCGGAGGGATTGGCATGGTAATGTACATGACAATGTTAATGTATTTGGTCTTGGTGGAATAGATCTGCTACGCTGCTGCGGCAGAGAAAGTACCGAGACTTGCTACTGCCAATACATCCACAACATGCTGCTGTGAGCATGTAAGAAATATTGCTGCTGCAAATATAACATACATGAAATAACCCCCATATAGCATACATGAATCACCTCGTAGCAGATCTATACAGGTGGTGCTGGGGAAGGTGGAGGGTTTCTGAAGCAAGCTGTAACTGCTACGTTAAGCCCTAGTCATATATTTGAATGCTGAGCAGCGAGCTCATTGGCTATCGATACAGGAGAGAACCAATCAGCTGTGCCATGTGATAACTATGTCATTAGATCAGATTGAGTTAGACCTATCGGACTGTGCCATCTAGAGTTTCATGCCAGAACTCTGTATATGTCCTATTCTGTTGCATTACTGCAAGAACATTTTGTCTTTAACATTTGAGTGAACCTTTACAGAATGTTCTGAAAAGATTCCCTGCTGGATTTAAATATGATACAATGATATATTGAATCTAGTTGAACATTCACTATGGATACATCATTTTTGTTGAGCAAACTAATGCAATGAGTGTTATCTTCTCTAAGACGCCTGAAAAATCTCTGAGAAACACGTTCCACCGTAGCAGCACTGACAGGTGTATTATCACAAGAAAGGTCTAAAGTTCAGCCTTTCTTTTTAGTTCCTACTTCCTGCAGCGGTCTGCTGACCCTCCCCCAATCCCACTTGAACTGCAGCCTGGTTCACTGGGATGAGCGATCTGTCAGAGTTATGTCCAGTGTTAATCATCATTCACGTGACCATGGAGAGAGATCTAACATATTGGATTTCTCACCCTGAGCCCCGATTCTCCAGTGCATGACTTGATTCCTGCAGCTCAGGCATTGATGGGATGAGGAGAACTCATTCTCCATTATCCAACGTCCATCTATCAATCTCTAACATCACTAATGTCTCAAGGTCCATGAGAGTCTCCGGTTGAATAGTCTGCTGCACACAAGGTGGAGCTCAGCTACAAGAACACTTATTTTCCTCTAAATATTTAAACCGCTATAGACCGTTGGACACACGTACGCAGCACTGCCGCCACAGGGGCTGACCCTTCTGTTGTGTATTCTGCCCAGTCACGTGTGAGGAGAGAGACTGGTATGTTGGAATGCATTAAGATTCAGCTCTTCTGAATAGACGGCTCGATGAATGACTAAAGCCATGCATGAAGACAATCTAAGGAAGAGTCAACAGTCACTCAACACAGTATAGTGTTCAAACATTTGCTCCACAGTCAGTGCTCATTTTTACACATAGATTTTCATAGATTTTGTCTTTTGACAAACATATGCTTTACATTTAGTCATTTCAGTCATGACAACTCTCGGGATAGATTGCAAAATCTTTATTAATGTAAATAGAATGTACATAGGTTTGGTCTTGGCAAACTAAATCTGCTACACTGTTGCCATTGCTGCTGCAGAGCAAGTAGACTTGCTTCTGCTAAATGGTCACATTATAAAATTAAAAGGAAGCATGCTGCTGCTGCTAGAGAAAGGAAGATCCCCCCGTAGCACATCTAGGCAGGTGGTGCTGGGGAGGTGGTGGGCTAAGATGAGGACATGCACAGCATGTAGACGCAGCGTTCATTGAATATGTCCTGGTTATATATGTAAACAGTAATGAGTATGTTAATCCAATTGGTTGGGAATATTAAATTGAATTAATCAATCAGAACACAAGTAGAGTTTCGTGGCTAAACTATTCATATATAACAATTTGTCTTAGTCAGTTTTACTTATTATAATAAGTAACATTACAACAGCTACGTTTACATGTACCCAAAAATTGTTTATATTTATTGCTAAATCAGACTGGAAAGCCTTCATGTAAGCACCTTGATCAATCTGAGGTGTGTTTCCTGTACCACTATGCAACTTGCTGATTAACTACCATAGTATGATGCATCGGAGAAACTATCCAACTAGCCATGATTGTTTCCCCAATCCATAGTAACATGGCCACACCATTTAAACCATGTCGGTTCAACATTAGGACTGTCGTTAATGACGTCACACAGAGGTGACAGAAAAATAACTCAATAAATCAATTTGAGATCTTTGAGATGCCTCTGTAATGAACAGGGCAGCTGATGACTCTTTCCTCTTACATCTTACGGGGTTCCCTTACACATTAATAACTTACACATTAACTCTTCGAAAACTGTTGACACACTAAAATATGTAGATTAAAACGTATATTTAAATGGAATGAACGATACAGAATATGCTGCATGTCAGGTTGCTTTTTGGGCCCAAGAGCATTATCTATTAATTTCATATGTCATGCTAACAAGAAACTATGCTTCCAACCACAGGTCGAGAGCTGTGTAAGCTACATTTAAGCTTCCGATTCTGTTTGTGAATGTTCATTTAAACTATGGTTTTGGGAACACTGAATCATTGAATTATGTTGGTAACAACGATATTTGTGACCATAGTTCGCTAATGAAGCTTTTCGGAAACACACTGCTGATTGAGCTCAATCTGAATGAATTCAGACTGGGTTGGAAGGGGGGTCGCCATGATTTTGCCAAGTAAGACATGTTCCTGGATCAACATCTTTTGTTGATCCTGGATCAACATTACTGTCCAAAAATACAGATTTAACCCAATCTCTACCCCTAAACCTAACTTTACCCATAATTTATTCCTAAAATCAGAGGGAAATGATAGCAGATTAACAAGGGTGTAGAAGCGCCTAATCCTGATTGTAAGCCTAAAACTGACATTTCCTGAAAAGTTATCTCTCAATTCTGATTGGTTGATTGGAATGATGTTCCAGGATCAACAAGGATGTATAATCCTGAAATAATCCGATCAACAGGGGAAAAAATAAGCATCTAAACGCTTGAATCTGACTACTTTCTCAATCGGATTGAAAAATACCTTGCACACTGCTTCACTGATGAACTAGTCAGTGAAGTAGATCGAGTATTTACAGAATCCTCCTTATTTTTAATGAAAGAACAGACTCTGCCATTTTCAATTTGAACATACAAGGCTTCCAGTGTCATTTTCTTCCAGTTATTCTAACTGTACAAAATCTGTCCACTATGCCCCCCGTGGGCAATTGATGTTGAAAAGACATCAATTTGACATCAAAATTGACGTCAAAAAACAAGTCAAATGTGCAAATCAAACTGAAGTCAAAATTACTTTGTTTTGATGTAAATTGAACGGCAAATATATTGGCCTACATATACATGAAACCAATTTCAGTGTGGGATTAACTTCCTATTTTCACCCAATTACCACTGGAAGAAATTGCCTTCCAAACTGAATTTAAAATGATGTTACAGCATCTTGATCAAGTCTTGATTAATATTTGACGTCAAATTGATATCAAGGTGCCTGCTGGGCTGCTTTATATGACAATCTAATATAATCATGAACACACTGGTTTGTAGCACCAATATTTTTACCATTTACTGCTCTTTGTTATTCTTCTAGTTATTTACCTATAGCGTCTAATTAATCGGAAGTCTCAAACATTCAAAAAAGACAGCTTTCTTCCACGTTGCAAAATAGCTGGATTTGTTTTAATTAAAATCGTCTAGTTCATTGCCATAATGCACTTTCTTAATTTTTTTTATTGGCAAAAAGTTTATGGCAAACAAAATAGTTACAAAGCATTTTCATAACATGTTTAGAAAGGAGACGTCTTAGTATTTGGACATAATGCGCCATGCATGCACAAATGACATTACTGCTAATAGGCTAATTTCCTCTTTCCTCGTTCCATTTTCTCTACAGTGATATTTTGATGTAGGAGGCTTTGCGTCGCATGAAAAGTGAGGTGCCTTACAAAGCAAGTAAGATTAGTGTAATCCACTTGAGGACAGGCATCTTGTTTTTTATGAATTAAGACATAACCAAGACAAAGATGAAAAGGATGTGTTTGACAGGAGATTTGTTAATCTCTGTAAACAGCAGCTCTTTTTGACGTACATTTTTGATTTCATTTTCTGTCCGGTGTCTCAGCACTGCCATTCCCCTGTGATTTTAAATGACAGAGAATTGATTGTCTCAAAGCAACTCAAACATTCAAAGCCTGAAGTCACAGAAGCTTGCAGATACTGATGCACATTAGTACCAAACATTTAGTCAAAGACCTCCTCTGTTGTGCGTGCTGGAAAATGAGAGGTTGCACAAAACAGAAAGTCTGAAAGCTTAATAACAGAGCCGTGATTGCAGGGAATTTGAGGAAAACAAGCCGTAAATGATAGATTTTTGAAGGGTTTACAGCATTTTCCATTTCAATAACACTCCCAAACCTCCCCAGCTATTGAAACAACTCACTGGAACACAGGAAGAGACACCTGGATCTCTTTCCCTCCTATACTGAAAAAAACACAAAATCTCTCAGGATTCCGGATTCCCACATTAACAGAAATCCACCAAAAGTAAGATGGTACTACCATGGACTGTTGGACATGTGTAGGCATTAGAAATGACTATTTATTTCATTTATTTTTCATACGTATTCTTTTAATAATATCTCTGATTATTTCAGCCACACTGTCTCACATACTGTCATAGTTTTTGACATTATTTCAAGTAATGCAGTACATGGTTTTGGTTTCAGTTTTAGTTAATGATAATAACCCTGATTCAGAAGAAATACTATGAAACACTTTTAAGTACCATGTATATTATTCAGCACTATGGTATATATCAAAGTACCAGGCTATTACCATCTGATACCATGATACCATCACAGTACTTTTTGTCCATATCACATTTTTAATCAATCAATATGGGTTTTCAATGAAAGATCTTTTTATTGTTTTTTTTTTATGCACCCATTAATCTCAAATCAGCACACTTATCAAATAAAATCTAGAGAAGTAAAGCACGGCAAGACAACTTATTCTGAGTATCTAAGCTGCAATACTAAATTAATTGCAAAATACAGCATTTCCCATCTTTTCCTACCTGTTTTATATTTATCCACATGTCTAAAGTGCCAGATGGACTTTACTTTGTTAGTGCGGTGACTGATGGTAAGCTTAGCCTGGGTTTTCTTCTTGCTGTTGGAGTTCCCCATGGCATTGATCTCAGGCTCCAGCGGCTCTAGACTCCCCAAACCCACCGGACTGCCACATATGGACCCTTGCTTCACTGCTCTCTCTCTCTTCCTCCTCCTCCCAATGCCTGTATATTCCTGTTCCCGCTCAGCGCTCCAGCTGCCGGAGCAGGGACAGAGATGTCCCGTTCTCTGCTGTGCGTGTGATCCCTGTGTGTGTGTGTAAGACCCTCCCTCCTCGCCTCTGTTGTTCAGACCACACTGCTCTCTGCGATGACCAGTCACAGCTCACTCCATCCACTTGGAATGTGAGGAAGGAGGGATGTGCTTGCTTCAGCCACTCATACACACACAAACACACATTAAAGCACTCACACTTGTTTAATGAATGCAGTTTAGCTATCAGGATTCACATATTTGAATATATACTGAATTGTTTCTCACTTTTTCCTCGGTCTGTTTTATAGATCTCGCCTTAGGCAGTTCATACCTCTGTTTGCATGGATGCCTGCTTTTATTTCTTTTGACTTTATTCACTAAATCCCAATGAATCCATCCACAAAATGTTTTCCTAAACCATAGGTGGGTGAATCTTATGAAAGCTGTTAAGAATTGTCCAAAGAAATATTGCAAAAAGAAGCTATTTTTAGTATTAGCCTAAAGACAAAATGAGACTATTACATTTTTGTAGTTAATGTTTTTTTGTTGTTGTTGTTGTTGTTGTTTTTTTGTATTTTATTATTACTTTTATCATTATTATTAGTAGTAGTAGTAGTATTTATTTATTTATTTTTGTATTTATGAAAGTCTGTTTCTGCCATGGAATAAACAATTTTTAAAAAGTAATTGCGACTTTTTATCTCACAATTCAAACTCTTTTTTGCAATTATGAGTTTATATCTCAATTCTGATTTTTTTTTTTCAGAATCGCAAGATATAAACTCACAATTCTGAGGAAAAAAAGTCAAAATTGTGAGACATTAACTTATAGATGTAATTTTTTTTCTCTGAATTTTGAGTTTACATCATGCAATTCTGTTTTTTGTTTCCTGAAATAAATAATAAAAGGTAATAGCAACTTTTTATCTCACAATTGTGACTTTTTTTCTCAGAATTGCAAGATTATATTTTATGTATTATTATATATAGTTATATCACAGAATTGTGAGAATTGCTTTTATTATTATTATTATTATTATTATTATTTATTAATCCTGTGGTGGAAACAAGCTTCCATAATATAGTCTAGTTTAGAGCTTTAGCAATTTAAATAGTATTACACATTACCTATATTATATATCATAGTAGCATTTGTTGCACAGCCATTAACTTAACATTTTAATTTAATTTAATTGTTATTTTATTACTATGTTATATAAATTAGATTGCTTTATTTATTTCACTGATGTAATGACAATTTGGAGAGAACATGTGCATAACTGTCAACATATCATAATTCTCCTAAAATACACATATATTTAAAACATTTTGTTTTGATTTTGTGTGTGAAAACTTGACTGGGATATACCCCCCAAAACATTTCCCTAGTTCAGTCTTAAAAAGTCATGACTTTTTAAATCTTTTATTCCACATATGTGGAAACATAGATGACATCTCTTGATACATTACTGCTGTAGGCATGTAATTCAAGTCTACACCAGACAAAAACAACTTCAACTGCTGCACAGTGCAAACCTCAAACCTCATGCCGTCTCAACCACGGATATACCAAGAACCCTGCATATGTTATCCACTATTCTTTCTTCCACCAGCATCTCTTTCTTTGTCCTATTTCTGGTGCAGTACTCTTGTGTCTCACTCTTCTTGTGTTTCCAACTTTCTCTCCTCCCAGCTTACTGTCTTTCACTCTGTCTTTTACTATTTCTCTCTATCAGGTAACCTAATATTTCATTTGACTCTGATCTATACCAAGAAGTGCATTAACAGCAGGATACAGCCTGTTTCAACTGCTCTAACTGTACTTTTAAAATAAACATGTACAATCAAAGGACATGTGCAATCAACAGATTACGCATAAACTGCTATTCCTAAATCTAAATAATTACATATTTAAAATTAATTGACATAAACAGTATCCCTTTGTTATGAAAAAATATGGCATTGAAGACAGGCTTATTATAGTTAAATAAATAAAACTTGAACTGAATATAGTAAAATATATTTTTTATTTATTCAGTTAGTTGTGAAGGCACCATTTCTTTTCATTTAGTTTAACTTGATGTACTAAAATAACTAAATCTAAAAATGAAATAAAAATTAATCAAATATACATATTTAATAATACTAACAATAATAAAAGCAAAAACACAACAAAATTACTAAAACTTTCAAATAAGAATGAAAACAGACAGTATTAAAAATAAAGAACAAATCCAAAATATTAATAAAAACTATAATCACAATGATACTAAAATAACACTGCTGGAAGATGATGAATATACAGTTTAAAGTATAAAAATATGGATATGGTGGCTTTTAGACAGTGTCACGAAAATGTTGTTTTCCTGTTAATTAAAGAGATTAGAGTTAACAGTCTTTATGCACACTTTTTTTTAATTTAATTTTATTTTATTATGTAACCCTTTATGTTTAAATACAAAATATTTAGCATTGTGTGTGACACAGCTGTAACTGAAACTAAGCCTACAGGGCTTTAGAACGTTAACTTATACATTACGTAATGATCTGGAAGGAAAGGAATGCCCACTGGAGATTTTAGGAGGGGAACACAGTGCCCCAGGAATGTTTTTGACCTTTTCCAGGTACAAGTTGGGCCTCCCCTTCCCTTGTTTCCTCTCCTCCATCCTCCTCTCGCTGTAATCAAGAGTCCAGGCTTTATAAATACTGAAAGCTTTGCAAATCATTGTTAATCTAAAACAGACCGAAGACACAAGAGGCCCCAGCATAAGCAGATGCAAACATAATGGAATCCTGGGAATTACGTTATCCTCTTGTAACTTGGCAGGGGAAACACTTTATGAATCATGCACCAGAAAAGGATTGTAACAAAACCTATGACGACCATTTCAATCAGCTACTTTATAACAGATTCATAGCTTATGCATTGCATGTCAAACTGATCCTCTCTTGAAACACTCCTCTTTTGAAACATTATCCATATTACATCATTTGTTATTCACAAACACAATGAAGCAAGTCGACTAGTGCAGGTTATCATTCTCCACTAAAAAGACCAGTTCTATTAAACTACCATCATTACAGAAGTACAAAGCATGCACATACCCAAAGCATTCAACATCACTCATGTTTGGCCATAGATCAGCTCCAGGTTTGATATCAGGTTTGACTAAGACAAGTACATCATACATCAATTTACAGACACTTAGAAGTAGCCTGAATACCGCAAGAAGCTTTCAGAGGGCATCATCACAGACTAATGGATAATAATGGCTTATAAATCGATGCTGCACTTATTTGGCTCTGCATTAGACTCACACCCTCGATCTTCCCATGTGATTCAGCTCATCTGAATTCTGTTGATTCTTCCTCTCCTGAACCTGTGAATGTGCTCTGGGACACGCTACGCTATTTTAGAGGCTTGTGATGTGAAGTGAGGAATTTCACCTGACAGGAATATAATGCCCTGAAGGTGTAGTGATATTACTGGCTTCTTACCTGCCGCCTGCTTCATTCATCGTTGCTGAAGTGACAAAAGTGTGTCAGTTGTTTTCATGTCATACTTCAGTTTTTCATAAGAAACTTTCTCACCGCTAAAAACTTGCTTTTCTCAATTTTTTTTTTTACATTGTTTTACATACTGAATTGCTTTATTTTTA
The DNA here is from genome assembly GCF_001515605.1 of Sinocyclocheilus anshuiensis. NCBI lineage: Eukaryota > Metazoa > Chordata > Actinopteri > Cypriniformes > Cyprinidae > Sinocyclocheilus > Sinocyclocheilus anshuiensis. Next base: position 1,979,167 of record NW_015542351.1, read on the forward strand.
GAGCTTTGTCAAAATGCCAAGTATGACAAAAATGGCACTGTATTAAAATGCATACTATAACGTATATTTTCATTTATAAAGATCTATAAAGATTTATGTATTTGAATTGAATATAATATTTCCCATCCATCTGGTTTTAAGATAAACCAACTAATAACCTTAATATGATGCATATGTCAGTTATGCATAAATGAAACCAGTGAGAAACGGGTAAGGTTTCTGCACTCGAAAAAATCATGTCATAGATTATGATGAACTATTTGCATCTATTTGATTTAATTTAAATCGTCACATTTTCAAAATGCATTTATTCAAACTGCTTTGAATCACCATAAATATGTTTAATGTGAAAACAATTGAATTTATTCAGTTAATCTTAAATTTAAACCTAAATATTTTTGAGTTTAAAAGTAATGTTCTATTTTGAAATTATTTAGTACTTTTCAAAATAAATATCATGCTAAAGCAGTTTTTTTTTTCAATTCAATCATCATCATAATATTCATCATGCGATCTTTGACAGCCCTAAAAAATGTCTTTTTGTTTTTTCTTTCTAATTTTCTGAACCACATAGCTTCCCCTTGTGGCCACCAACCCTGGTTATAAAATTCCTGCAATATAGTAACTGAAACAAAATACTGATCCACCAGCTACTGTCTGTATCACTGCACAGCACCCATAGAATAACATTTTGTTATATTTTCTAGCAGAAGACTGGCATATTTTCAAATCCATTATTCATAAATATCTTAAAGGGGTCATATGATGCGACTTCAATTTTTCCTTTCTCTTTGGAGTGTTACAAGCTCTTATAGGCCATTTAGGATCGGGCCTTTTAGTTAGCATGGCTTCTATACCTCACTGGTAAAATTCACCACCAGCCATCATGCTAATACAACAGCCTGCTCACTGCTGTTTAGAGTTAGTCATACAGTTATGACGACATTATTAATTAGCAGGTCATGGCTCCTGTTGTCAAGTTGAATTTACTTTTTCTTGCACATCTAGAAATGTAACAGATTAAGACCCCCATCTGTGCATGAGTAAGCATGTGTGAGAGCCATTTCATATGCTGTGTGTTCAGGAGGTACATGTTAGAACTGTACCTCAAGTCTGCACTAAACTAATTCCTTCCAGGCAGAAGCTGAGTGCATTTTAAGTATGTTCTTCGTATGAAATACTGCCAAGCCTGATGTTACAGAAAGTAGAGTATTACATAAATATGATGACAATACATCCTGGTCCTGTTAGGCCTTTTTCTTTAGCATCAAGAATGATGACTGCAAAAATGTAAGAATGATAACATTCTGTTCATTATAAGTTCATACTGCGGTTTTGTTGTCTGTCGCTTTAAATGTTCAAGCGCTTTAAAATCAGGTGGATTCTGATTGGTTGTGAATGTTTTTATCTTAATCAATGGAAAATTTGCTCTGAAAGGGATTTCAATGATATTCTTCTGTATTTTTATCATTATAGCTGTGATGTGGACTTCCTTATTCTCACAGTATTAGAACAATGTTTAAAACTTTATAGTCATAGTTATCTTTATAGTTATCATCCTTGGTCTGAACAGGCCTTTAGCCATGATGGTCCTATTTTCATGAGGTCTGTCCTCGTGTCCCAGTAATTCTCTACAGAAATGTAGGTATGTCCTGGTTTCAGCGGTCAGAGTCACTGACTTTTTTCATACTTGAATAGTAGAATGTCTTTCAGCCAATCAGCTTGCAATGCATTTGGTTGCCATGACAATACCTTCTCTTTTCTGTCTTTTGAAGTTGAAAAGACATTTGAAGTTTTGAAACACTCATGGAACTGTGTTTTCAGTGACATGCTAACAGAAGTCGAATTCATATGAAAATGCAAGTAAACCGTTTTGCTTTCACTCTTCAGTAATTTTCCATCTCGGACAAGTAAATCACATAGACACACTGTAAAATGTGGAATTATGTTCTGTTTGTTAAGAATAAATATTATTAATGTTTTATGTTAAATTATTTGATAAAATATGTCCTGAAGTGAAAATATTATACACGCAAACACATTACTTGTGGGGATTAAATTTGTATTTATTTATTTATTTGTATTTTATTTATTTTTTTGTCGCACCACAGGACAATTTAACCACAAATTTGTTAAAAGTGATGACAACTCTATGTATATAACATTTCAAAATATGACAAATGATCTTGAAACAGCACGTTAATGCTGTGGAGGGAAATGAGCGTTTTGTTCCACATTGCTCTCTAGTGGCTGAAGGTAAACACAACTTGGCAAGCATTGCTGGCTCATGCAATTATTAGACCACTGAGCAGTAACTCAAACCTGCTGTTCTCACTATTCTTAAGAACACAAAACGGCGCCAAAAAACAAAACCATACTGAGAACATTTTCTTTAAGTTAACAGTTTTCTCTTGCACAAATCTGCAATTGTTCTGGATTTGCTGGGATATTGCTATCCTGAAATGAGGGGTGTAATCCAAGCATCAAGTCAAATTCCATCCACCTGCATTCCTCCAGAGCTAACACTTGGCAGACACAAGGCCGGTTTACTCAGTGCCAGCCTACGTGTAATTCACCTGCTCTTAAAAGGAACTGCTTGGCCCTTTCAGATTGTTTTAACATTGTTTCCTCCATTTTTAATTGTTCAGAACAATTAGTCTGCAAGTTATAAAGGAAGGAAAAGCAAATCTTAGAAGTAGCACAGCCTAAACCTTCATAGTATATCTGTGTTTTCATTGTTCTCTGTCTTCATTCCTAGCATGCAAGCTCAGAGTTATGAAGAGGCTAAAGGATTCAGTATAATTTTATCTCAGCATCAACTAGGTGGAAGGAGACAAAGCAAAACACAAGGTGTGAGAAAGCTGTCGGTGGAAAGCTAAAAGTGTTGTGCTTCATAACAAAAGCGGACTGAATTCATTCCTCATTCATGCCTATAGTGTGATGTTTGTCTCTAAGTGATGACACACTAGCTTTTTGACATGTCGAGAAGTATACTTCTTTAATGCTTCTGAAATCCAGCATGGTTAGCAGTCATTTTAAAGGGGTCATATGATGCGATTTCAATTGTTCCTTTCTCTTTGGAGTTAAAGAGTTTTTATATTTCATATTTTTTATATTCAAAGCGAGTTTTTTGGGCAGTGTAGAGTAGGCTTGTTGTTTGTCATTGCTCCGATCACAAATGCAGACATGGTTTTATGTTTACGCGGCGCGATGCAACGCAACGCGTAAAAAGACAGTATAAGTCATTATAATCCATAATTATGTCCCCACTGGATGCAACGAATGCCTCGTTTATAATGGGTTTTCCTGTTTTTGAATCATCGCTCCGGCCTGACAGGGCATCATCACAGTATGGTAGGGGCGTAACATTTCCGTCACACGCTTGAGGTATTTGGCCAATCATAACGCACTGGATAGCTGGCAAATCACAGCACACCTTGCTTTTCAGACCGATGAGCTTTGTAAAAATCGACGTGTTTCAGAAAGGCGGGGCATAGAGGAAAAACAATAATGTACAGTATGTGGAAAATAATGTTTTTTTTTTAACCTTAAACCGCATAAACATATTTCATTACACCAAATACACAAAATAATGTTATTTTTAGCAACATCATATGACCCCTTTAACTTTAGCAAGGGTATGAACAAATTCCATAATCTTTTTATGAAAGCTTTGGCTATCAGTCTATTTTATTACGTCAACATGGAATCATAATTTATCCTGTTTACTTTATGTTCTTGGTTTTATTGTGCACAACTCTTCAGTGCACATTAGTCAAAATAAAAAATGTTGTCATGGTAATATTTCATAAAATAACTTGTTCTACCTCTGAAATAACGTTCCTTTTTTGTTATGGAACTGCACAGCGATGCAGAGTATAAAGGCCTGTTCACACCAATATGAATGTTTGACATGAAAATTACCTTATGAAAATACCTGAATGTGTAAAAAACAGCAGACAGGCTGAATGGAAATGCAAAATCACTCTCTGACAGTAGGTGGCCTTTTTAGAAAAGCAGAAATACCGCGGTTACCTCGGATGCTATGGTACACAAAGCAGCAAAATGGCCAAAAAACAACAACAACAGCAAAAAGGCCGTTTTTAAACAGATTTTTGTAGTTGCTATGTGTTTATCAAGTAATACCAAATACAAAAGGACAGAAACAAGAGAGACATCTTCCTCTGCTATTCACTGTCGCTTAGCAAAAAAGTTTGTTTGTGAGTACCACCAAGTCATAGGGTGGGTCTCAATCAGCTCCCTAGTTCAGTAGTGAGGGCACTGATCAGCGAGTGGGCCATTTTAAGGGCTGTCTCAATCGTAAATTCCTTCCAGTGCCCTGGAACGTTTGCTCCCTGAAAAATCCCATAATGCACTGCAAAAACCAGGGAGCATCAATGCTCACTATGCTCCCTTACCAGAAATTACGTCACATTTCTGAAGCGAAACATAAAACGCACAAGCCAACTTGATAAATATTACTCTCTCATGCCATCCTGCGCACACTCGTCCTGTAGGTGGCGGAAATGCACATTTATGTTGCTTTGCAAGAGCAGCAGAAGAAGCGCTTTCTGATTTCTGTTTTTTACGCTGAACAACATTCTTTTTGTTGATGCTTTTGGGTGCTTTATTTAGTGTTAAATTCACAATGTATTGTCAGTGTATTGAATTCACCATTAAATTATCTTCTTTTGTCCATTCCATTGAAGAAAGTAAGTCATACAAGTTTGGAAGACATGAGGGTGAGTAAACAATGCTTTCATTGGTGAACTATCCCTTTAAAGCCAAGATAATAAAGTTTACAGCAATAATTTAACAAAATACATTTAAAAAAATGATATACATCAAGATGAATATGAAAAGCAACAAAATAATATCAAGTTCCAATCGCATTACAGAAGAAGTAACTCTTTAACTCGTACTGCTGTGCAAACATACACTGATAGACAATGGCTTATTCCACCTTCAATGGTTTTAATAGATCTAAATTAAGAGATAAGTAGGTCAAGAGGTCATGGGCTGGCTGCCATGACAACAGGAAATGTCCCCATACTGTTATCTGGTTTCACAGCAAAGTGTGGGTGTGTCAGAACCCCTTGTTGAGCTTGTGTGTTTGTCGGACAGTTGGGTGTAACCGTCATGACCCAGACTGAGGTCAGAGAACTTATTCATGACCTTGGCAGCTTCTTTTAGACTCTCCTTATTCCTGTACTTTCTCTCTGGAGCTCTAAACTGCAATTTCATCCATTAATGCTGTCAGAGTTCTTGTTTCACCACACCAACATCACGGCCACAGCAGACATTAAACAGTCCGCGTAAAAGGTTCAGCAGTCGGATAATGTATTGAAGCTATGTAAATCTTACTGCAAAGGGATTAGCGACTTTGTTTTATCCCACTTATCTTGACTTTAAAAGAGGTGTGGGAGAAGTGTGCCTTAGTCTCCCTGACAGGTTTGTGGTAATAAGAAAAAGACTTAATGCTTTCTTATGTAAATGAAGACCGTAGTGAGAGTTCATAAGCTGTCAGTAAGTTGCCTGGTTGTTTTCACGCACAGGCTGGAAGAAGGTGAGAGAGGGCAAGTTTTTTTGTTGAAGTAAACGGTGAAACAAACATGTCAACAGGTGTATTCAGTACCGTGAGTTACATAATGAAAACCACAAACACTGAGACACTTGAGACGACATGGCTGATTGGGACTTGTAAGCGAAGGATGCACAGAAAATTTACTATTTTACAGAGTAGTATATAGAGTTAATGAAAATACACTACAGTTGAAAAGTTTGCGGTCATTACGATTTTTTTTTTTAAAGAAATGTATTCTTTTATTCAGCAAGGATGCATTAAATTGATCAAAAGTGACAGTGAAGTAACGATCAAAGAATCCTGAAAACATTTGTCCACAGACGTTTTAAGCAGCACAACTGTTTTTCAACATGATAATAATAAGAAAACGTTTTTGAACTCCAAATATATATATATGTGTGTGTGTGTGTGTGTGTGTGTGTGTGTGTGTGTGTGTGTGTGTGAAGTCATGTAACTGTGGGTCTTATTCCCCAGTTTATTATTCAGGCTGATATTCTCTGTACGTATTATTATTTAAATTAATACACACCTTTCCCCACATTTTATACAAGAAAAAAATGTGGAATTGTGGCTTTACATGTTGTAAAATGTGTTGAACATAGCTGATAATACTAGACTCTTTTTGGTCTGAATAATTGACTCCAAACTAATTCATTATTGATTATTAATGCACACCTGAGTTAGTAATGCGGCCATGACACGAAGCAGAGAAGCTGTTACACTTCAGAGTACATTAATATTTAATAATAGTTTTTTAGCATTCCAGTGCACTAAAATGATTTTGTGAGTCAAAATAAAGCTTACAAACAGTACAAGATGCTGTTACTAGTTTGGAAATAATAAGGCAAAGTGATATTTCAAAGTGATTTACAACTGTAATGTAAATGTACTGTATGTCAGCCAGAATCAAGAGTTCATTTAGTGGACATTATATAAAAATATTTGATTTCAAAATGCTAAGATTGACCAATCAGAATCAAGTACTGCAGAGAACTTTTTAATAAGCAAATGTATTTATTAAATGATCATGCATGTGTTGAACTTGAATGACTGGTGTTCCAATTCTGTGGAAATCTGCAGAGTTTTCTGTGGAATTCGGTGGCTGTATATTTTGTAAAGGCCTACTTATCTTCACAATCTTCTCAGCAACACAAAATATACTTCTTATGAAAACCTGTCATCATATGCTTCTACTCTGCAAGACGTTTTTAACCCTAATGTCTATCACAGTTTTCCATTCTGACCTCTTGTGCTCTTTAACCGTTCTCTCGACAGGGAAGCGCTCGGAACATTAAATTACTGTCTTTTGTCACTCTGTTCTTTTGTGTTTCTGTGATGTGTGTTGGAATGTATATCAGTGTCTCCAAACGCCATTAAACATTCACATGTTCTTTATTTCAGAGCTATTACAGGAAGCTCATGTTTCATTCAACCCTCCTCTGTTTGACCACAAGTCATCATTCTATGTTGGCATTCGAGATCATCGTTAACAGATGTCTGGCCTCCACAATAAGAATGACCAGTTCAGCAAAATCTGCCATCTTATTCACTTTTTTCTTATTTTCACTACACTTTTGATAAGAGTCCCACATGTTTCTTCAACTACAGAAACTTTTATGTATTGTATATACTGTATATGTATATATATATATATATATATATATATATA
>NW_015542351.1:1986637-2013660 GCF_001515605.1 Sinocyclocheilus anshuiensis
GTAAGCATGACACAATATTAAAACAATGATTTTTTTTTTCTTTTAAGATATGAAGTAAACTACAAGTACACATTCATTAAAATTAAATGTACTTTTCTGGGGTTGGAGACTGTGAAAAGAGATTTAAAAAAAAAAGAGAGAGATTATGAGGCAAAGAAAATTATGTAATATTACAAAGCATTTCAGAAAAAAAATCAGTCATCTTTCAATAACACATCATGTGTCTCATCTCTCAGACCTTTCCACACTTTTATATATATAAATGTCAACTATAAAACATTTATGTTTTAAGAGAATTTACATGTCCACAGGGCCAAACATCCACAGCTTTGACTTTGGTTAAACTGAGACACAGCTCTGTGTTTTCCCTGCTTTCACTCGAGTGATAAAGGATCAATGTTTACTGTGTCTATGTTTTGCATTAGAGGGAATCCCATGCACAGTGATCTCACCCCTCAAAAAGCTTCCGGACCCGATAGAGCCCTCTGGTTGGAGGGCGGGGGGTAGACAGAGGCTGAGCTCAGTCAAACAGGGGTGACGCAAGGAGTTAGTGCTGCACTGCTGAGCCACGAAGCCCAGAAATGTCCTGAATTAGGACAGCCCAACTGATTTGTTTATGGAAGGTCCCACACGAAGCAGCATGTCACAAATCCTAAAGACTTGCATTGAAGGAGGACCCGAGCTGTATGTAGACTGGAATATCATAGAGTCTTGTGGGCCTTGTGCCTTCATGTCACCATCTAGCAATGTCCTATAGCATCTACACACAGCACCCTAGAAACTGCTAAGCAATGTGTGCTATCAACCAAGCACAGAGAAGCACCACTCACATCATCTTCTGTAAAAGATGTAGTAACTTTTATATAATACTTTAAAATAATACACTTAAATGCAAACTGAATGTAATGTTTTTGGATACTTAAAGGTATTTTAATTGCAATTAAATGAAAATGTATTATAGTTTAAATTAATATGAAATACAATCAGCTGAACTTTATAGAGTGTTTTTTGACTCACTTGTGTAGGACTTAAGTACAACTTTATATGTAATTTTACTCTATTTTCTTTGAAATATGAATAGCGTTTACTGTTGAATGTTCTGACAAGCACTTATGGCAACTAAAACATACTTTAATATAATTTCTATTGAAGCTTGTATTTTGTGTATTTAAATATATTTGTAATGAGACATGTAATGATGAAGGTGAAATTTAGTACATTTAAAATATATTAATTTTAAATGTAATGTTAAATAACCAGTGTTGGGGAAAGTTACTTTTAAAAGTAATGCGTTACAATATTGCGTTACTCCATAAAAAAGTAACTAATTACGTTACTCAGTTACTTTTTATGGAAAGTACTGCGTTACGTTACTTTGCGTTACTTTTTAAATCTGTACAGGGCTCGCTTGTTTGTTTTTCAAATAAAAAAGTTCTATTTTTGGCAAATATAAAAGCCTTTTCAGACCAAAAGTGAAATGAATAAACCTCAGGCTGAAGGAAATGTAAATTTACGTCCGTACAGTAGAATGCAGAAGAAGAAATTTCAACACACTTCAGCAATAAAAAAAGACACAAATGTTTGTCTAGAGTAACTTTTGCTTATTAGTAAGGTTAAACTGGATCATCGAAGGTCAGAAGCAAAGACATTGGTTAATAGAATGGGATTAAATACATAAAGGATATTTGTGTTGTTTAACATTTAATTATTGCAGGTTTGCGTCATATTCTGAGTTGCATTATTTTGAGGAATACTGAATCTGTTTTTTTTTGTGAGAGATTAATTAATGCATATTCATATTTATTTTAGAACTACATTAACATCTTCTGATTTCTCTCAACATGAGGACAGGAGAGCTGTCAATCAATAAATTGAAAAAAAAAAGTAACTTGCGTTACTTATTTGAAAAAGTAACTCAGATATTCTCTTGTAAATTAAAAAGTAATGCGTTACTTTACTAGTTACTTGAAAAAAGTAATCTGATTACGTAACTCGCGTTACTTGTAATGCGTTACCCCCAACACTGTAAATAACATTACATGCTTTAGTGTTATTCAACATATCAAAACAAGTGTACTTCTGTAAAGCATGACACAATATTAAAACAATGATTTTTTTTTTCTTTTAAGATATGAAGTAAACTACAAGTACACATTCATTAAAATTAAATGTACTTTTCTGGGGTTGGAGACTGTGAAAAGAGATTTTAAAAAAAAAGAGAGAGATTATGAGGCAAAGAAAATTATGTAATATTACAAAGAATTTCAGAAAAAAAATCAGTCATCTTTCAATAACACATCATGTGTCTCATCTCTCAGACCTTTCCACACTTTGGCTTTGTCTCCCTCTCATAAAGACCAGAAATGCTATAAATCGTGGAGTCTAAAGAGAGAATATGAGACTAGAAGACTCTGAATGACATGTTATTCTCGGTGTATGTCCAGCTAAAGTCCCAAGTGTCTGTTAACTCGCAGACTCTGGCAACTCATAGTTGACATGCTTTTTCAGTGTAACAGAGGGAGTGTGAGACTTGTGGGGGCAGGAAGAGAAAAATCCAGAATCTGAGTCTTTTTTACATAGTCTTCTACTCTTCTGGTTGGACCTCTACATAAAAGTGGTTCAGCAGGTTTTAAAAAGTCAGTGTCCGAGAGGACCTCAGGGACCGGCTTTGCAAAACTTTCCAAAGACCACGTAGCAGAAAGGCTGGGGATATAATGCTGAATGTAGTGTCCAATATTGTTTTCACAATCTTAGGTTCCACACGGGGACTTATGAGCAGATGTCACATGGCAGAGATCCTCAATCCTCCTGCTGGAGGCCTTCATGCAGAGTCTAATTACAGCACATCTCTCTCTAACTGTTAGTTTATTTCTAAGGTAATTGATAGGGTGTTATTGTGGTTGTGGGTGGATAGGGTGTTTCTGCCTCGCTTTAGATGGTTGCTATGGTGTTGCTAGGTGATTGCTAAAGCATTCATAGGTTGTTTCCTCAAAGTTCTGGGTGGTTGTTGGAGTGTTTCTAAGAGGTTGCAAGGTTTTTCATTAAGAGTAGGTGGTTGTTAGGGTGGTGCTAGCTTGTGAGTGGTTGCTAGGGTGTTCCCAGGAAGTTGCTTGGTGGCATTTCTAAGTGGACTTTTCTTAAGGGTTGTTAGGATGTTGCTAGCTTGTCTTCTGTGGTTGCTTGAGCATTGATAGGGTGTTGCTAGGAAGATATAGGCAGTTGCTAAGGTGTTGCTAGGGTGTTTCCAGGAAGTTTTTGGTGGTTGCTAAAGTGTTTATAAGTGTTTTTTCTAAAGTGTAGGGTGTTAGGATGCTGCTAGCTTATCTTGGGTGGTTGCTTGAGCATTGATAGGGTGTTGCTAGGAAGATATAGGCAGTTGCTAAGGTGTTGCTAGGGTGTTTCCAGGAAGTTTTTGGTGGTTGCTAAAGTGTTTATAAGTGTTTTTTCTAAAGTGTAGGGTGTTAGGATGCTGCTAGCTTATCTTGGGTGGTTGCTTGGGCGTTGATAGTGTGTTGCTAGGAAGTTCTGGGTGGTTGCTAAAGTGTTTCTAAGTGGTTGCTAGGTTTTTGTTTAAGTGCACGGTGTTAGGGTGTTGCTTGTTGTGGGTGGTTGCTTGGGTGTTGCTGCTGCATTGCTAAGAAGTTTTGGGTGGTTGCTAGGGTGTTGCTAGGTGAATGCTGTGTTCTATCGTGTTGTGGGTGGCTATTTAGGTGTTCATAAGAGAATACCTATTGATCAAACAGACACACACACACACACACACACACACACACACACACACACACACACACACACATCATTGTTTAACAACATCCTAACACACTGAATGTAAAGCCTACCTCTGCCATATTGGATTAATTCACTTTTCCACAGTTGCTGGATTATACAATACTGAATACGACAATTATTATTATGTCACATTCAAACTGATACCCTAAGAAAACATTCACCGGTGACAACACCACACAATGCCACTGATGTGCTCAGAGACACATTATAGCACATCAGCGCTGTTTTGTCTTTGCAAAGTTGAACCCAAAAGCAAGTGTAAAGTAGGAAGGCATAAAGCAAAAAGAAACAACAAAAAACAGATAAGCCATTCCAGAGTAGACGTGTCCTTGTGATTGTAGCCTAATCCTGCTTAAAAAAGTGATATTCCAGCGATAACATTTCAAATAATACAAGAAAGAAATTCCATGTTCAAGGTTTGGACAGACTGGCACCAGAGAACATGGCTAAAACCAAATGGTATTTTGAAAACATTTCATCTATGGTATCCCCTTATGGTACAAAAATAAATGGGAATATACTGCAAAATATAATGTGATGTATTACATAATACATTTCCATATATGGGAAACTAGCGCGTATATTTTTCAATATACTGCAATCTATGCATTGACCATGTATGGCTATATATGTTGATATATATAAAAATTATTTAGAAATTAAGACAAAAATAGCATTACATGTCAAATTTATAAAGTTTAATCCTTTATTGTGCAGATATATTGCACATACATGTTCCCATCTAAATGTGAATATATGTACACAGATATATACAAACATTCACAGAATGAGTTACAGCAGATTTATAGTTCCCAGCATGCTTTGCTTCTGACTGTTAAATGAGTGTAAACCTTAAAATTAAGTGTTATTTCATGTGTTTTGAAATAAAATATTAATATAGGGGGAGATCTGTTAGTGTTTAATGTTGTATTATTTTGGAATTTAAAAGGGCTTCTGGTATGTCTGAGTATTTGGGGTTTCCATTGTGCTGAAGAGTAGAACCTTTTAATATATGGATCATTCATACAGAAAGAAATATATTTTCTATGTGTAAGGGTCAAAATCACGCATCTTTGATTAGCATCAACTAATCCAAATCTTTAAAAACATACCCAGGAATATGCATTCCAACAGGTTATAAATACACCGCATTTATAGGTACTGAAGCAAGCAAGGAGTTTTTGCTTACCTTTTGAGTCACCACTGGCATGAATCTGTTTGGCTGTAGTGCTCTCTCCAGAACGTCCACATAGACCTCCTGACCTGCTATGCCCATTACTGAGACTCCTTTTGCATTTGCTGCCCTTGAACCAGCTGAAAGCCCGGCCCAAGGATGAACCCCGTTTCTTCTTACTGGCCTGCTGCAGGGCCAAGACCTCAGTAATGTCTCTGGGCACCAGATCCCCCGCAGAGCTGCTCCTGGACATTCTGCGACCAATGACCTCTGATCTCTGACTGCTCTCGTATTCCACTCAAAACACCTGCCTTAACATCAAGAGAGAGAAGAGAGAAACATGAACATTTCGAATTCTTAAAGCAATAATGGGAAAATTCTATGTGGCTCAATGACATATAAGAGTGTCCAAGATATATATATAAAAATAAAAAAAAATTGTAAACTTATGTGCCATGTTCTTAGAAATGTGCTCTTTATATTCATGTTGGTTTCATATAGTTTTGAAAAACTTTATAAACAAACAAAAAAAAAAGGTTCAATTTAATGTCTCCAAAAATGTCAAGTGGTGTAACCATAAAGTAGCACCACTTTGAATACATGGGAATGTACACATCCTAATTATTACTTTCAAAACCATTTTTTTTAATTTACAGTATATATCTTCATTTAAAATACTTTTTCAAATGTATTCTTTACAGGTATAATGAATTACTAATTCATAAATATCAGTTTTGTACATTTGCACCACATGACATTTTACAACCTGAACTTACCTTGTCATACAATTATGTCAAATCATTTGATATTTTAAAATACTTATTGACCTTGAAACACAGTCAAGAAGGCCATGATATAATATTCTGTTTTTATGCTGTTTTTGTATGTTGGTTGCACCACATGACTTTGATGTGGTGGTTAAAAGTTCTTCCAAAAATTAATAAGCAGCAAAGCAGTTTTATTAAAATATTTTTTTCTAACAAATAAAAAACCTTATTCTTAACTCCTAACTATTACCTACCTATAAAATCAAACAGAGACAGATTTTTAATAATGTTCAATTAATGTTTAATCTCAGTCCTAACCCAAAATCTGTTTAGAATGTTTTCCAGGATGTGGATCCAGGAAAATGCCCTATACTAGGCAAAATCCCAGTCACCGTCTTTTTATTAATTAGTTGAGTTATCAAAATCAAATTGCAGTACACTTGTTACAGGTCCAGTCCCTCTTGAGCAACCTGGGGTTGAGGGCACAAATTGAGACCGAACCCACAACGTTTTCATTACCAGCCCATATCTTTAACCATTACGCCACACTTCTGTGTAATAGAAGAAATGCCCAGAAGTCAGCAGTCACTTCAGCTACTGTGTCTATATCAAGTCTCTCTTAGTACCCATAGAAACTGGGAAATCCGAGAAAAGTTACAATTACTCCCTCTCCAAAGATGCCTCACATGTGTTTTGTATCAGGTACTTGTAAGTCCCATTTCAGCATTCACCTGTGAATGTAGTGTCTACACCCTCATTCCCTGAAAACATTTATTCTCGCTAAGCCTTCTAATCTTAGCCATGGTGCGAGAACTGGAGGTATAAGAGACAAAACAAAAGTACACACACACTCACACACCCCACACACTAACTCACACAACTACAATGTGCAACTCAAAACAGTCGTCACATTCCCAAACACATTTTATGTGGCTACACACACAAGCGCACAAAAACACCAGAGGTTACCTTGCTTTCCTTTCTTGCGTCTTTTTGTCTGTGTTTCACAGTGCGTGTCTTGTCTTTGCTGCAGTGTTGTGTTGTACTGTTTATTCAGCTCTTTTTGGATGAGTGGAGCTCCATGCTGGTCAGTCCTCCCCCTCCTGTCCTGTCTCCTGGTCACCATTCAGCGCAGTGCAGAGAGGAACTGCAGTTCACACGTGTATTCCACCCAACTATTTCACAATGACAAGCTGACTTGTCCCTCCCTCCCTGACTCTCTCCTCCTCTTCTCTCTCTCTCTCTCTCTCTCTCTCTCTCTCTCTCTCACGCTCTCACCACATTCTACACATCGTTTCACTCCTCTCCACCTTTATTTATCGCCCTTAGACATCGTCTATCCACTCCTCCTGTTTCTCTTCCCTGTCCACTCGTTGGTTTTTGTTAACTTACTATCTCATCCTAATCAGAGGTGGTGGAGAGACACCAACCTGTTCCCTGATGGGGAGGCTGGCTCTGGTTTCGAAGAACTGACAACAAAGGGCTGATCATTGTGTTCGACATATGAAAAACAGACAAATGCTGCATATGCCACACATTCATTTTGAGCTACAGGTGATTTATGGGCTCTGAAACCTGAGATGTAGCTTCTGACATGATTGACAGGCTTAGAGGCATGTGGACTCTAATAGCTATGAAAGTGAGGCTAAAAATAAAGGAATAAACCAAAACACGGAAACATGGAAAAATGTCCTCTTTTTGACTCCTAGAAGTATTTGGAGATTTCAGCCACATGGTTTTATTATATATATAGATAGCAAAACAATAAATAAAGTGCTATTTATTGTAAAGACAGATAGGACAAGCACATTTTTCAAGCAAAACAGTCAAAATAAAGTATTTTTTAATGATAAAACAATAGATATACTGTTCAAAAAGAAGACAAGTATCTCACTTTGTGGTTGTGAAATGCTAATTGTCATGTTGATAATTAATATGATGAACTACACCTGTGGTTAGGGTTATTATCATTATAACTACAGCTAAAATTAAAACTAAAACTTTTAAGAAAACATATTCATTATTTGAAATAAAATAAACATTAACTGAAGTTATTTAATACAACTAGTTGCCAAGGCATCACTTCTCATTTTTTTTCTTTACCTTGAAGAACTAAAATAACTAAAACTGACATAAGAATTAATAAGAACTATACAGACATATTAAAAAAAAAAAAAAACTAATAAAAATGACAAAACACACAACAAAATTATTACAACTTTATATAGAATTAAAAATAAAATGGAAACTTTAATTCAAATTCAAAATATTAATAAAAACTATAATACATCATATAGTACATCACTGACACTAAACTAACACTAGGTTGCTCTGAGAGGACACCTGTGTGAACTTCACACATCCACTAAAATCACCATCATCTTGAGACCAACTGGTTAAGTAAGGTCAGCTGTGAGAAACTGTCTAAGACTAATTGTTTGCAGATGCTGCTTTTATATTTTGTATCTTATAGGTTATTTATTTATTTTTTTTTTTTGTAGCTAATGTAGTGACATACATACATTTTAAAGAGTGGCTTAAGTGTCTAAATGCTTTTGGGGCCACTTTCTACCTTAATGTGGTCTGGTAACCAGTGGCAACGGTTAGATGAGGGTATGTGCAGGGACTTGTCTCCTTAATGTACCGAGTAGTTCTTTAACCTCTGACGTGCTTTGCCCTCTAGAGAATTTTCCCTTGAACTTTGAGGGCTTGGTTGCCGTGAATTCGCTATTTTCGTTCTTTCGCAGCACAGAGAATCCACAGAAAGAAGGCTAAGAATAGCAGAGCTAATAGTGATGTCATGTCCCGTGGGAATCGGTGGCAAGGGATCTGTTACCAGGATCATCTGGTTTCATTTTAAATCCTGGCTGATGGTGAGCTAACTCCGAGATGTGAACGTTGCCGCTCTGACAACATCTTCTGAGATGATGTTTCCGGTCTGTTGCTAATGGTTTCATGTTCATTGTGCAGGCTCCCACGGGTAATATATGGAGTATGGCAGCCTATTTATTAACTCTGTATTCTAATGTTTGAGGATATACATTATTCAGAAACAACAAATAAAAATGTTTATTCCGCTTTTTAAATTAAGCAATGATGCATTCAAATGATCAAAAGTGACAATAACGCCCTTTATAGTGTTAAAAAAGATGTCTATTTCAGATCAATTCTGTTCTTTTAAGTTTCATTAAAGAATCCTGAAAAAAAGCTTCCAGAAAAATATAGAGCAGCACAACTGTTTTCAACATTGATAATAAATGTTTCTTGAGCAGAAAATCAGCATATTAGAATGATTTCTGAAGGATCATGTGACACTGAAGACTGGAGTAATGATGCTGAAAATTCAGCTTTACCATCACAGAAATAAATTACATTCTAAAATATATTTAAAATATATTTAAATAGAAAAAGTTTTTTTTATTTATTTTTATTTTTTTGCCATTATTCCACAGTATTGTTGTTTTTATCTATAAAAATATTTATGGGATAGTATTATATTTTAGTGTTATTTTAGTCTATATTTGAGATATTTTTAGTCTTGGCTTTAATCGTATCAGTCTTGAATGAATGTGCTCTGCCACCTGATTCATTCATATATGTGACTGTGAAACTGTGGGGCTCTTGATTCGTCCTGTGGGATTCTTCAGAGATGTGTCAAAGCGTTCTGTCAATGTTTACTCTACAGTCTGACAAACGATCAGATTTTTTGAGTTCCATTTATTTGAAAACTAAAGAGAGACAACAAACTCTGAGTGTCTCAAATGACAGTATTATTTGAGACTCTGCAAAGAAATGAAGCCTTGTTGTCTGGTACAACCTTTCATGAACAATGTTTAATGTGCTGTTGATGTATTTTCTGCCACGCCACGGCCATTTACAGGAACTTTTAGTGACTGTAAACTGAGATAAGGGAGACGTGTGTGTCAGGATATGTACCCAGGACGACTCAATATGCTCTGTAAACACAAGACTGCTTATTCTCAGAGCTTGTTTGACTTTCTTTCTGCTTTGAAAAGCACAGATGCAGAACCTCGGCCCCTGGCCTCCTTCCTTGCATTGGGTTGGACCAGCTATGATCCAGTAAATCAGCACTATCTAGGGATCACAATCTGGATCTCTTTTTCTAGGGTCATGGATTGAAGATACATGCTCACAATTTTCTTCAGCCAATCACAGATTGCAATCAGACATGATTATTAACCATTGCAGGACCACAGAGTTCATGTGTCGCTTAAAACAAGGTTAAAATATGACATGGATGATCTGTCAGCAACCTCTGTATTGTAGAGAGAGTGAGAAGACTTGTGGGGTATTGGGTGGGGTTACTGTGAGTCAGACTTAAACTCAGTCCCTACGAACACATTGAAATGTTTAAATGTTGCTATAGCAACTATGGAGAAAACAGTCATTCTCTTGCCTTCACAAAAGCCTCAGTGTTTTGTTGTGAAAGTATGGAGCTTAATCTGCGGGTATATTTTGAGTACTACTATACACAATCATTTACCACTAGAAGAAATTCAACCTTGCCAGATCCTTTGATCATTGGAAAAATGGAACATTTCCACATTCCCAGCTAGAGAAATCAAGCCTTTCTCAAGGTTACCAAAATTGCTTGCGAAAAAAACATTTATTTGTAGTTTTAATCAAAGTGATTTACAAATGAGGAAAGCAGAAGGAATTTACCATACAGGAGATAATGTTAGTAGCTTTGTTGTATATAATGGGATGAGTTAGTTTTGTTGCTATATGCGGTACGGCTAAATTCCAAAGAAGACACTTGCTTCCATCTAGCATCCATCAAACAAACCATCATGTTTCAAAACATGGACCATTCTGGGCATGTAATAAGTATATTAACAAATGAACAACTGTATTGAGTATATATGTGACCCTGGAGCACAAAACCAGTCTTAAGTCACTGGGGTATATTTGTAGCAATAGCCAAAAATACATTGTATGGGTCAAAATTATCGAGTTTTCTTTTATGCCAAAAATCATTAGGATATTAAGTATAGATCATGTTCCATGAAGACATTTTGTAAATTTCCTACCGTAAACATATCAAAACTTAATTTTTGATTAGTAATATGCATTGCTAAGAACTTCATTTGGACAACTTTAAAGGTGATTTTCTCAATATTTAGATTTTTTTGCACCCTCAGATTCCAGATTTTCAAATAGTTGTATCTCGACCAAATATTGTCATATCCTAACATATTATTTTTGTTATGCTTATTTATTAAGCTTTCAGATGATGTATACATCTCAATTTTAAAACAATTGACCCTTATGACTGGTTTTGTGGCCCAGGGTCACATATATTAATATTGATGTACAGTATGGGAGTTAGTTTAGTTCAGTTCCATGTCATAATCCGAGAAAGCTTGTTCTACCACAGAAGAAGAGTGAACAGATCGAGCTATTCAACCTGATCTCATGGGAAAACTGTTTTATGAGGTGGTGATTTTGTATTAATACATACGATCTGCAACATATGAAAAAGTATGATTTTTAGAAAAAAAAATTATACAAGAAAGTCCACCCCTAAACATGACCATACGAATTCATACAAATTAGCCACCAATTTTCCAAAATGTAAAATAGTTATGAATTGCAAATGAGACTGTGTTGAGATATTAGAATTTATGGTTTAACTGGGAATCAGACACTACCCTCGGGTTCCTGTTCTGGCTGCTGTAATCATCAACCATCTGTGATGAATATCCTAACAAGTATTGCACAGTTGGACACTGTCTGCAAACCAGCCAGCATTTGTGGTTGTTCTGGATTTTCAAAGGCCTTCAGTTATTCTCCTCCTTCCGTGTCTTCTCAGGTTGTTAAGTTGCTGTGATGAAGAGTAAAATATTTCAAAGCTGTAAAACTTTGAAACTTAAAGAATAACCAAACTTAATAAAAAGGTTATACTCTTGAATGAGCCCCAGTAAAAATACTGCTGTGCCCCACTAAAACATCACTGATAACTCCTTACATGTCAATGAAGATTATCATATACCGACCTGAGAATATTTTTTTTTCCCTGATATTTCAACAATCAAGTCCATCAGAAGTAGTGATGCCAGATTTGCAAATTAATCACTCTTTTGATCCAATTTGTCAAACGAGTTTGCAAGAAAGGATGTGACGTAAAGTTCATTCAATTTCATTCAAGAATTCATGTAAATGCTTTGAAAAAATATGAGCTTCACGTATAACAGTAATTCATTAAATATAAAACAGCCAACAGTTATATAGCTTATCAAAACAACAAGAGTCAAAATAAGTTCTTTAAACCGTAAAACTTCTATTTGGCACCCAGTTTATATTGTAATTTTCTCTGTAAATCCCTGTAGCATATAAGCAATATCCACCCCCTTTACAGAGGTGCTTTCCGTAAATATCCCACCACTCTCATGGATGTGTGAGCTGAGGCAACAGCCAGGAAATCCCGCATGTCGACTGGGTTAAGCCCTCCTCTCCCTGCATTGTATTATCCCTCTCTCCCTATCTTTGTCCTCTGTTGAATGGATTTCCTTCTGTACCACCGAGCTGCACACAATTGCACAAACCAATCACATATGAGCAGAGGACACAACATAAAACCACACAATGCACACACAATCCAAGCTGTACAATAACAATGACATAATAATCCACACACAAAAAAATAAATTGTGTTATTTACTTATCTTTATATTGTTCCATAATTATTTTTGTGGAACACAAAATTAGATACTTTGAAGAATGTTCATGCTGCTCTTTTCTATAGCAAAATAATACAGTGACCAAAGGCTGAAGCGGTATAAAGATTCTTTAAAATATTCTAAAATATTCCACAACTTTTTTGTTGTTCCACTGAAAAAAGAAAGCTGTGATTCTGTGTCAGAATTTTAATTTTTGAGTTTAAGACATAAACAACAGTGAAAGTACAGACAATCAACCATAATACATTGTGATCTTTTGTTACACATATGCAGTCCAGCCAAACCCCAGCAGGCACCAGACGGGTGTTCTAGTACCACAGCGTTAACCCTAATGAGACTCACATAGTTTCAGTGCACACTCATTACACTGTCACAAGAATCATGGAAAAAGTACATCTTGGCAAGCGTCCCCCTTTTTTTAAATCTCCTTCATCAAGCTATGCTCCAGAATGAAACGCATGGAGAGTTTCAATTAGGCATTCTGGCCTGTGATGAACACTTTGTTTTAGAGGCTTCCGTGCCTTCGTGCCTCTGTCTGTAATAAGGCAGTGATGTGCCACGCTCCCAGAGCATCACAGATTTAACACTTTATTACTAGCACTCAATTAATTCACCAGTCTTCCAGTGGCTGGTCAAATCAGGTCTTCAGACTGTTTCCCAAACAGTCCAGCATGAATAATCCATCCTTATTAAAGATGAAGTGTGTCATTTTTGAAGATTCGGAAATACTTTGCACAAGTATTAATAGGCTAATCTAAAAACTGTGACTATGCAAATATGAACTGTGTTTACAATGACAATTATCATTATATAATGCAAGCCTTAAATGGTCAAATAAAACTGTTGTTTACTTGCAAGCTAACAAAATAGCTGACTAGCTTTGCACACTGCTAGCTGATTAGCCTGCCAGTTTAGCATACAAGTAAACCTCGGGACAGACCAAGCTGACCAGAACTATCGCCGATGAAAGTCGACGGTGTTGTCACCTGTCATCGGCTGCGTCTGGACCAAAAAGTTGAGCTTGAACACACCGCTCAGACTACAGCTAACTGCAAACTAGCATGAGTGTTCTGCACCTGCGTGTAAGGAATTAACTGTCTATATAAGCAGCTATCAATAGTCTATATTTGTCATTTAAAAGGAGAAACCTGAACAAGGATATACAAGATTTACGCAAATATACAAAACATAAACAGAGCAGTGCTTGCTTACCATTATGAATATAAGTTATGTTGAATATCAGGTAAGCTGATGTAACATTAGACCAGCCTTTTGTCTGTGCCATGTTGACTTTCTTGCTTTCATCATTTTCATTTTCATTCTTGTGAACTGACTTGTTCGGTAAATTGAACAACCAATCAGTGTGAGTTCTCACTCTCTGCCCGATGCCAATTTAAAAGTAGTTTACCAATAGATTTCAGGCATTGTAAATAATCAACCAATCGTGGGATCCCTGAAGGTGGGATCTACAGGAACAATGCAAATACACATTCATAATGTATGAGGACCACATAGAGAGCACGTCAATAGGAGAGCAAATCCAAAACCTGGACATTTTAGGCAATTTAGAAATCCCACCCAGGACATGTCTGGGAAAAAGAGGATGTATGGTCACCCTGTGCTAGCCAATAAGCCTGCTAGCTTACATTTATGCGTTTAGCAGATGTTTTATCAAAAAAAAAAAAAAAAAAAAAAATTCTAACTGCTAATAGATAATGGCATTTTGATTGGTTAGAAGATATCATGATACTATGTATATGTTTTTGAACAGACACAATATTTCTTCTTGTGGTCCAAGGAGTTTAGTATTCTGTTAGAGGACAAAATCCTGTATAGTAGCTTTTAACATGACATGACATGACAATTAAACACTGAATTGTGAAATTAACTCCTTTGTTTTTTTTTTACCTTAGTCAGAAAAAGAGTAAAATATTCCAACTGTTCAACTTTTTTGAGACATAAAAAAAGGTCCCTAACAACTGATACTCTTGTCAAAAGGGGTATACTTTTAATGCAAGCTACAGCAAATAAATACA
The DNA here is from genome assembly GCF_001515605.1 of Sinocyclocheilus anshuiensis. Taxonomy (NCBI): domain Eukaryota; kingdom Metazoa; phylum Chordata; class Actinopteri; order Cypriniformes; family Cyprinidae; genus Sinocyclocheilus; species Sinocyclocheilus anshuiensis. The sequence goes on from NW_015542351.1 coordinate 2,001,105, forward strand.
TTTGGCCAAAACTGTTATAGGATAATGATCTGCAAACCATATTGGGAACAAATTCCATGTTCACAAGCATGTGCAAGCAAGATTTCAAGCCATCCGACCACTTCCAGGTTAAATATTTATTGTTTGTTTGTCTTTTTCTTTCTTGACTGTCATTTGCTGAGTTTACGGTCTTTGAGAGAGGTCAGCCAAGCTAATTCATCATCCTTTCGTCCTGTTCGCTCTGTTCAGACACAGGCACAGGTCCAGGCATGATGTTTGGTCTTTCTGTTTTTTCCTACTCTATTTAAGAGACACGCTGAGAGGCCAAATGTCCCGAAATTCCTGGACTTCGCTTCATTTGCACAACAAAAACGAACAAGAAACAATAGCAATCATTGTTTTTATGTCCGTTTTTCTTCTCAGACCTAAAAATAAGAGACTGGAAAAATGTGCAGAGATTTTGGAGAGTTTAATTACGGCCTACGCTAAAGAATCGTGAAAAAACAATAGGTTATTTTAAACACCGGAGGTCTATGACAACTCAGCTTGGAGTTCTCAGTATGCAGATGCACAAAACCTGGGGAGAAAGTGGACAGAATATTCCCAGGCTTTGACTTTTCATTGCTCCTCTGTGCATTATGTGGTTGAGCATCCCAGTAAACACATGGACACATTTGTTTGTCAGTCTTTCCATTCTGTTATTAATTTATGCTTTATTGGATCCATATGCTGGTTGTCTGAAATAATCCCATGGTTTGGTTTTGGATTTTGCGATAATGACTGCACATAATCTCCACTTATGATATGATATGAAATACCGATCATTTAAACTATTTTATCTTGTAGGTTTGTTGGAATCTTATATATACAAATGTTTTACAAATTTTTCTATGGATTAGCATTACATTCATGTTCCATAAAGTATTTTTAAAACCATTTTACACTAGTCGTGAGGTTATGGTTAATATTTGGTTTTGAGAGCAAATTTGCTGTACAGTTATACCCAATAGTTGAGTGTTACATGTACATTCAGAGGTCAGGAGTCTGAAAGGACAGTTTGCTTTGCAGTAGTTTGCAATCTTGCCAATTCCGTGTTTATGCTATTACAGCAGGTTACAACACAAAATGAAAAACCACTTTTGTAATCTAAACCCTCTTGCTAGCTAGTAAACATCAACAACAGTCACACTGCTAATGTCCGAGCCATTGAAAGAGCAATACATTTTCATTTAGTTTTAGTATTTGTATTTGAACATCATCTGTATTTGTAGCCACATAATGAACTGAAAAAAGTATACGATTAAGGAGATCTGTGATGGACCTGAGTCTATTGTTTTGGTGCATGAAAGACCCTTTTTAGAAACCAGAATTGCATTTATCACATTTTCCATGCAATGCAGACAAGCAGATATTGCTGTGAAATCAAGATCCTTGGAAAACTGTCAACATATAAAAAATCTAACTGGGTTTTTATTTGTTCAGTCTATTTTTGTCATCCCAGTCAGAGGAGCTATTTGTTTGACCTTACATGCTTCTGTGCATGTGTATTTCTCACAAATGGACCGCTGTGTGTACAATATTCTTACGCAGTTCACTTTCCCTACACACTGATAAGGAGTATAATTCACATTTACACAGCTGCCACAGTGTCAATAGTCAAAAACACACCATTAACACAACATCTTTCATATCAAGTATGTGGATTGTTAAGTGTCTGCTGTTTTTAAAAAATCCCATCAACTCTAATCTTTCTTTTCATTTTAGTTTAAATCTTTAATCTCATTTTATACTCCTCTTTCTGATTCTTGTTTCTAGAATTCCCTCTTACACAATCACTATCATGGCAGAAAAAACATCAGTTGTCATGAGCCATTTTATTACGGCAATGAAAACAAATCTTAGCAGATAGTTTTGGATTATAGCTGACCATCTGGAGAGTTGACCTCATCCACATCCACTGAAATAAATTGAGAAGACCAGTTGAAAGCAGAGACAGAGAACATAAATCTCTCCAGATCACATTGATCTGCTCATCTTCAACATTCTTTGACTTCTAAAAACTCTATATCTATTTATGGTTAACTTACCAGCTGAGCTTTTTAGCCTGCCATGTTTTTCTATTACTGGGACCCAGAGTATTTCAGTTTAAATGATACGTCTGCATTTAATGCACTATAGTCTGTCACTTCAAAAATCATCATCAAACAACCCAGTTCTCATTCAGGTGTATGTATTTGTGAGACATTTGCGGGTTTTTTTTTTTTAGATCAAAAATGATATGTGAAGCTTAAAAGGAACACTATGAGTGCCATTTACTTGGCAAGTGGATTTGCTTCAGTTGTATCCCACACAAAACAATATCATGAGAGAGTTATCTGATGTTTGAGAATGTTGTCATGGCAGTTCAGGTTGTTATTTTCAGACAGGCAACATGGTTTATCACGACCATCTTTCCTTTTCATGTGACACTAATGCTTCAACATTGTTTTGAAGAGCCACAGAGTGATACATGTGCTTGTGCAAAGCATGTTTTTATCACGCAGTGTCAGTCAGTGTTCTTTGATGTAAGCAGGTACTTTCTTTAAGACTGTCTTTTTCTTAGAACACAATTAGAGTTTCCATTAACAACACAATGTAAGAAAATCACAATGCTCATCTGGCACCACAGGCAGACATTCCCAAGAGTTATAGCTCTCCAAAGACTTTCATGATAATATAACTCTGACCAAAAATAAAAAATGGCACACACAGACTGTTTAGGCTGCAATTCAAAATAAGTCAGGGATGTTAATTTAAGTTAATATAGCAATGTTCACCAGGTAAGCACAAACAGCTACATTATGGACAAGTAATGTTTTTGTTTTAATGTGCTTTTTGCCTTTTATATGTACTTGTTCTTCTGTTTGGTCTCAGACTTTTGAACCTTACTGTATGTACTTAGTTACATAAGACCTGTAGAGCAGTAGCCACCTTTTAGTCAAACACTGGATGTGAAGCGGCATACCACAATATTTAACTTTCCAGAGCACCCCTAGACCAGAGGCTCACAGCCATCCTTTCCGGTTACATAAAACTAGAAAAAAGGAAATTATTGATGAAAAACAGGTGAGTAGTCCCTGACATAGCTGCACAATACAATCAAAACCATACATAGAGTCTATAGGAGAATAATTGGTTAAAGGCTTTCTCATCTGTGTAAGTGTGTGAATGGCAGAATCCAGAATAGTATATATAGTAACCCAATGGTAACAGTGTTTAATCACTTATTTGCTGAGCAAACCTGTAATTCAAAGCCACATAGGGAAAAGCTTGGGATTATTTTTACACTATTTGGAATTATTAGCAGTGTATGCTAAGGCTAGCTTCATTATTTTGATTCACTATTTATTGTATTGTTACATTGATACGCTGTAGAAACCTGGCCACCTTATTGAAAAGCTAGAAGAAATTGCATATTCCAACTAAGGGCTGTACTTAGGGATTATTCATAGGACTCTTTTTTTAAACAAATAAACTTAAGAAGCTGATCTATTCAGAGTGAATGACGCTGATGGACACTATTTCGAATGGTCATTACCAAGTTCGGTCAACTCAGGCATCACTCAACACTGCTTTATTACGCAAGTACCTCTGCATTCCTCGGGGGTGCTTATTATTATTACCCTGTCTTTCTGTAAGAGAGAGCCTTGAGCTTATGGGCATCAATATAGTTAGAAAAGTTTAAAAAGCTTCTAGATGTAATGTTTAGAAATGTTATTTTTAAGTTCTAATCAGATGACTAATTCTGACAACATTCATAAAGAAAATGCAAATACACCTATGTATGTGTCACCTTAGGAAAAGAGGTTGTATAGCGCCTCCTTGTGGTTCTAAGAGGAACACAGTTGTAAAAATGCAGGAGTTCAATTACAGTAAAGTCCCTAGACATGTTGACCATGCAATGGTTGCATCCCATTTAACTAAGCGGACCAGTCACTACCGAAATCTTTTTCACCACTCCAATATTTCTCCTTTTTATGTCTTAGGGGCTTTCACGATATTCCTTACTCTGAGTAATGTTTTTAATTCCATGCATAACCAGACATAAACTAAACTTAGTCACACAGACTTCTACACGGTACGTCAAGTTTAGCGTCTTGAGTGTAAAAATGTCAATCGCTAACACTCCTCTGCATTTTATTTATTTGTTTGTTATTCAGAAGACTTAAGGACTTTACATGGCCATTTCCACAGTTCGAGAATAAATTAAAATAAAACAAGACAACCAGCATCAGATAAACCCAGGGTTGAGAATGTCAATGGATGAGTATTTTCAAGTGTGAAAAGCCCACAATGTATTTGATATTTAATTTAAATGGAAATACATAACACTTTAGAATACTGTTTCATCATTAATGAATAACTACACAGGAACACATGAGTAACACAATATTAACACTCTAGTAAGTACTATTAACTAAGGAGAAACTCTGATTAATGAATTAGTAATTAATAGTGCTTAATCCAATGTGGTAGTTCACTATTAGCAAATCAGTAACTACTATTTTTCATACCTTCCAGTAAACTACTAAGAATTACTGCACTCTCAGAAAAAACAAAAGGTACAAAAGCTGTCACTGGGCCACCTTTGTACCTAGAGTCCATATTGGTACCTTACAGGTACAAATTAGTATCTAAAGTGTACATATTAGTACCTAAAAGGTACAAAAGTGTACCTTTTGAAAAGGTACTGCCCCAGTGACAGCTTTTGTACCTTTTTTTTTCATAGTATAATTGCTATGAATAGTGCTTAATTAATTCTAAAGTGAAGGTCATGATAACCCACTAGTAATGACTCAAGTATTACCAAATCCTTCAGAAGGAATTGTGGATTATTTGGAAGTGAATTATAAAGTGAAAAGCATGATAACTCTCTAGTAATGACTGAAGTCTTTGTAAACTTTTGAGATTTTTGTAAGGTTCTGGATAGTAATTAGTTCAGGTGAATTTGGTAACACTTGAGTCATTACTAGCGGGTTATCATGATCTTCAATTTAGAATACTGATCCAAATAATTAGTAATTCCTGTAACAAGATGTAGTAACACTTGAATCAAAACCTTACAAATATCTCAAAAGCTTACAATGACTTCAGTTAAAATTAAGTTGTTATCATACTCTTCACTTTAGAATACTGATCCAAATAATTAGTAACCTCCTCTGAAGGATTTGGTAACACTTGAGTCATTACTAGTGGGTTACCATGATCGTCACTTTAGAATTTATTATACACTTTGCATTATTTACATTAATTATTAACCTGTATGCAGTCGTTCCGAGTAGTTCTCTGGGAGATATGAAAAGAAAAACTGTACTGAGTAGCTAATAGTGAACTACTACTTCCAACTGAGCGCTATTACTTACTAATTCATTAATCAGTTTCTTGTTAGTTAATAGCAGGTACTAGAATGTTAACAGTGCATTAGTCATTTGTTCCTGTGTAGTTATTCATTAATGACGGAACACTATTCTAAAGCGTTACCCACTTCATAACTTTCTCAGATTTATTGTTTTAAAAATCTCCAGTAGATTAATTTGGAATAAACATGAGAATTCTTTCTAAAGAAGGATTCAGAATAGCACACTGATTTCTCACGTATTTAGAAATACTTTCACCATGTCATTATTATTTTTATTACAAATCGTATTTTTACATCTTATGGTTTTCATATATTAAGCCTTATCACAGCACCAATCTATTAACTTGTTGAAACTAGCTGCCTCAAAATATCTACCTTGTACCAACTTTACTGATCTGTGAAACATCTATTTAGATCTGCGATGTCTACTAAAAGCAGCTGAGAAAATGAGCAGGCATGGTGGGAATTTGGAGCTGTTGGCTCTTCTAAACAAACGCTCACTCCTCATATCTCGCTGCCTCTTGAAGCTTTCAGTTCCCACTTGATTTCAATCCTGTCCATGCTTTATGAGAGCCCGGCTTTCAGGTCATTCCTGAATGTAGGTCAGTGTCGTTTAGGAAACCACAAAAGTGATGACAACTTTTGCCACTCTTGTGCGGCCACCCTTCTTGGATTCTTTTGCTGTATCATGTCCATGTGCGGACCCTACACTTTCCACCCATTGGATACTGATTATAGCTATTTGCATCAAATTTGCTCTTTGCTGTCCTATTGGTTCCCGTGAGCAGGTCGCACCTCCCAGAGGACCTCATGATTCCTGATTAGCTCATATTTCTTCCCCCTTCTGTTTATTAATAAATGTAAACAGATTAAACGTTGCCTGAGAGACTGGCGGCATATGTTTAAACTCGGTCAGAGAGAGGCCAGACTACCACTGTCCTATTTTCATGTTCAGCTGGCTACCAGCTCTTCGCTTTGGGTTCACTTCATGGTTATCGTCCTGGAACCTCGTTATCTGAGTTGAGGTGGGTTGATGCATTTATATATAAGTTTTTTTTTCTCAAATGCTTTTGATTTTAGAATGTTTACATTGGCACAGAATCCTAGCTCTAGATACATCTTTAGACTTGTCATATCACTACTCAGTCACTGCAGTGTTTTCATGGTTATTCTTTCTCACTCTGTTTCTATTTTTGGTGATGATTTCAAGAGTCGGGAAAAAGTCGGAGGAAATTAGTTAATTGAAGACAAATGTACATTTATTTTCACTTGATTACAGTTATTAGTTACTTCAAAACAACATGTAAAACTGCTAATATGTCATATAGCATGCTTGAGTAAACATGTCAAAGGAATGAGCAGTTGTTCATGATGAGGATTTTGAGATCACTGGCACTGGTGGAATGTTCTCTGTCTGTTCTTGCTGCCAGTTCAGCAGCTGCTCTGTGTCCCATCAAGACTGGCATAAGAAACGCCAGCCCTGTCTAAAAGGAAAATGGTGGATGGGCATTTCTATACTTACGTAAATCATAGGGTTTAGGCAAGTTTATGTGCAAAAAAAATTGTCTCTTCTTTTTGGTGATTGACAGCATTTTGATGAAGATGCAGAAGATTTATCTGTAGAAACTTTTACATTTTATTCACTTCATGTTTGCCACATGCAAGAGCATGTATGTACCAATGTGTACATGTTCTTTACAATTGATCAAAGGTCCACTCGCAGATGTTAATCTAAGCTTTTCAAATGAACACCGTGTATGAGTGTGTTCATGATCAGTCAGCTGTTCGACAAGTTTATGCAGCTGTCCCTCAATGACGCATTCGCTTCAGATTTCTTCTCACCATCCTCACAATGAACAAGATGTGTTAATATAGTGATCAATGCATTTGGTGTTTGTGAAAGTAATACAAACTACATGCTGTAGTTTAATTCTGATTTACCTGGCATTCACACAATGTTCACCCCATAGGTCAACATATAAAATGGAGGATCAAGAAATGAACTTTGAGCAAGCTTATGGGTCTCTATCTGAGACAAACAAAACGTTTGATCCCTTATTTATTGAGGAGGAAGATGAAGACTACTTTGAAGATTGCTTGGAAGAGATTGAGGCTGCTCTAACTCTTCCTGGAGAATCCATGCATTATTCAATAAAATGCAGAGAGGCTTTGCAAGCTGAGTTTAATGGACTTATGCAACAGATGTTGGCACAGTTAGATGTTTTTGATGCAGCCCATCCAACTACTGCACCACTGGAGTTATTTTCAGAAACAGAGAACAAATTGGACAAGAATGAATTCATAAAAACAATTAAGTTCGGAGAGACGTGCATTCCTGAGAAAGCTCAAACTGTGTTGGAGGCCGAAGATAGCACTGTTGCCAGCCCTGTCGAGGCAAGGCCTGAGTTGTCTGCCAGCATGGAAATACAAAAACTCAGAGAAGCATTCGAGAGCTGTATTCAGGAGGTGGGCCAGTTGGAGCGCAGAAGGGATGAGTTGGTTCAAGAGCTTCTGGAGCTGGAGGAGCCCATGGCCCAAGAGCTGCAGACTGGGAGGGAGGCTCTGGGGGAAGAACAAGGCCTCCTGTCCAAAGTCAGGCTGGAAAGACAGAGCCTGCAGGAGGAGACTCTAAAGACTAAGAGACACCTGTTCACGGCGGCCCGAGATGGTGCACAGAGACAAGTAGAGCTTGAATTACAACAGAAACAGGTGGAGCAGCTCAACCAAGCTCAGGTAGTGTCAAGTGAACTGGTACAAGTACATTGAAACAGAAAAGATGTAAAATCCTGCTCAAGGTTTGTTCTATTCAACTTAAGCAAGATTTTTATACCGATTACAAAAAGGATTTACAAATGTAGTTTAGAACTGTGTAGCAAAAGGACACCAGGAACTGTAGCCAGGCATTTAATATGAGGTAAGATTTTCTTCTGCTTTCCCGGTCAGGCCAGTAGTAAATAGATTTGCTCTGTTAACATTCTCAGTGGCCCTAAAACAAAAATTAGATACATTTTTAATTAATTGAATTCTTTGTTTAATGAATTTAATTCTATAATTCTCTATCTCTCTCAATGTATTTTTTTTCTTACATATTTTTTAATTAAAAAATCTTTTCTTAAATTTCAGCAATTCTTGGAAATTGTACAGGACACTCAATAACATTATATAATATATAATAATATAAATAAAACATTATATATACAATTTTATTCCACGTTTTACTTCCCGTTTCTTTGTTTTCTACACCATTTTTTTCAGTGTGCAAAATGATAGTATACCTGGGCAGGGGCGGACTTAACCAATAAGCGAGGTAAGCAGCCGCTTAGGGCCCCGGGGAATCAGGGGGCCCCATCTGATATAGGCGAAACATGTTTGGCAAACGCTCCGGTGTGTATTTGTGTTGTAGAGAGTGTCAAATGTTTATATTTACAGCGTGTTTTGCAGCATTGAGCAATATAACCAATCACAGACATACAGTTATCTGTTGATATTCTGAACGCGAGGTGTTTAAGTTAGAATCCACTCACCGTTCAAAACGCAGAGTTTTTGTCCAGTGCTGAGCTCTGCAAGCTCATGAATCCTCTCATTAAAAGTGTAGATACGATGTAAATAAGAGATTCGGTGTGCAGTGTAGAGCTTCATTGATTAACGGAACGTCGTGAGATCGCGATGAACTGAAGTGAGTGACAGCTTTTAGTGACAGCTTTCATATATGTGCGCCAGCGCGAACTGCCGCGCACTCGAATAAATGCACGAATGCGATGACTGGAGATTTTCGCTTAATAATTACATTTTTGATTTGTTTCTCTGCAAACCCTACCACATGACTTCAGAACACTTGGAATCCTTTTTGTACAAAGACTGAATAAAATTATAAATCATTAAATGGATGAGTGCAAGTATTTTTATTTTTATTATTTATTTATTTTTGATAATGTCTTCTTTTGTGATCCGAAAAAAGTAAGGTAATATGGCTTTAGAACAGCATTAGGTTGACTAATTTACTGAATTTATCGAATAGACAAGTTCTGAAGGGGTAAATAAACTATAAACTATGAAAGAGCGAGCGAGCAAAATAAGGGATAGGCGTAAAAGAACACATAGTTATTGTGTTGGGGCCCCATACCTGGAATTTGCTTAGGGCCCCCAAATCACTAAGTCTGCCCCTGTACCTGGGGAAACATTAGTTTTGATTGGTTTGTGGTTTTCAGCCCTTTTTTCTTTCTTTCTTGCAAAATTTGTTAATCAGATTATTTTAAATAGCTAACAAGTTCCAACTTCCAACCAACAGAACTTTTGTAAAACAAATGTCGAAAATCATATGGTTCAAGTTACTCAGTCCATGTTGTTCATGTGACATCATTTGTGATAAATGGGTGTTATATCCACTCTAACTATATTCAAAACCCTCTGGCTCAGGAGGAGCTGAAGGCCCTTGCTGTTAAGCTGACTGAGGAAATCGCCAACATCCATTCAGACCACCAAAGCAACCTGCAAGAACTGCAAAAGCAACTGAACGTCACTCAAGAATCCAGCAAGAGGAAGAACCGCTCTTATGTGACTCAAGGACGCCGGGCTTCTTGTGACCTCCAGCAGTACCTGCAGGGTGGGATCAAAGCTCTGGAAGAGTTTTACGAGCCCCGGTTAGTGTCCCTGCTGAAGAGACGGGAGGCCACCATGGATTCCCTCAGTAAGGCTAAAGAGCAATGCCAGGAGCTGAGGGCCCAGTTAGGACCGCTGAAAGAAGAGGAGCAGATGCTGAGACTCCAGAGATCTTGTCTGGAGGAGAGGATCCGACTAATGGAGAGACAGAGGAAGGAAAATGTGGAACAATATCAGGTGAGTAATGTTCACTGATTTTAGATAACTGTCATTTTAGATCACAAGTTATTGAACGTTTAATGTTCTTCTTTCAGGAGACAGTTGATGCCTTGGAGGAGAACATCAGAGAACTGAAAACTGAGCTCAAGGTCCAGATAAAGAAGACAGAAGGATTGGATATGCTGAAGAACAACATGGCCAAAGAGCTGTTCTTCTACAGGCAAGTGCAGACACTTTTTCAAAGAGTTTTTTTGACACTGCAAAGTAATTTAAGGAGAAAATACTATTACACCATGCGTGTATCAAGTAATAAAACCTCTTTGTTAATGTTAATGTCTATGTTAATGCATCCTCATCCTAACCAGCTGCAAAAAGTTGCAAGATTTCTAGCTCTGTCACACTACATTGGATAGCCCCATCCACAATGATATGTCATTGGTCCAAAAGTTTACTCTACTAAATATTAAAAATCATATAGGGTAAGAAGGGCTAAGATTCCCCCAAGTAAGTAAGATGACCCCAAATTTTTATCTACTATTTACTGTAACTCATTATTGTTATTATTTAGTAATTCCATGAGTTAGATGTACATCTTCACTTTTCATTAAAACCTGGCATGTTTAAGGCATGTTATGACAGTTCTTTAATTAAAATATGGTCAATTAAATATGTACTGTAAATATCCATATGCCTGTATATAAGTCAGAACAAATTTACATTTCAGATGAAAGGCGTGTAGTTTCTTTACAAAGTGACATCGCCCGCTATTGGCCTGGCATGCATAATACAGCGTTTTAGTCATTTTCGCAGAGCCGTGTGAAGAGAGATCGTTTTGAGTTGTTGTCTGTACACAAAGCTTTTCAAAAACAAAAAGAAAGCATTTTCGTTTTTTATTACATTGTTGTTGTGTAAATGTATCCAGTAAATACTATTCTCAAGAGACGCATCTTCCTCCACCTTACCCTACGTTCTGATTGGCTGTGATTGTACTGGATTTCCACTTTCAGTGTGGACAGACAATTTACTTTTACTAATTGCTGAAAACTTGCTGCATTGAATCTGGTTAGGACAGATGGCACCAGGGCCAGCACGTGCCTATAGTCAAACTAGGCAGGAGACAGTTTCAATTTAGAAATTTGGAATTATTGCACTCATATCAACAAGTTATCACCCCATTAATTATTCTATTCTAAATTAACTTTGGTCCATAGTGCCGCTCCCATGTGAAATGCTCGTGTATGTTTTTATTTAAGTGCAAAATGTATCAATAAACAAAATCTTCAGTCTTTCACGTGCATCTAGATTGTGTTTAATTGTGACTGTGAAGTGTTTTGCCTAGAGTGGCAGTTGAGCTTGTGCCAGCCCTGGATGGCACATCTATATTTTACGCCTTTATTGTTTTACAGAGAGCATGTAGAGGGCCCCTGCAAGCAAGAGAACGGTGTGGTGGTGGAAAAAACCTAATGAACTAATGTTTGTATTATTATCTTATTAGTTATGCAAAATCTTTTTGATATATTTTCATAGTTTAATCGAAACTGCTTGTCTTCTTTTTCATTAATAGTCAATCACCAAAACAGTATCCCCAATTTACTGAAGATGCACAACAGTGTTTGTTTTTTTTGTTTTTTTTGGCAAAGGTCAAATTAGATTTTAAAAAGCACTCTGAACAGCAAGGACCAATTGTGTCAGATATCCAGATCTTTATCTGACAAGTTACGCAGCTCAGAATGTTCTTAAAACACTGTTCCCTTTCATGGGAACTTCAAACTGCGTCCTCTAGGGGCCGCTATGGGGAACGCCTCGTCGTGACCCGTGTCTGAAGCATACATTGAAAAAACACCAACTCGTTGGCCGGCGACAGCCATGACGTCACTACCGGTGCGACTATCGTATAAATAGGCGCCGGGAGCACACATCATTCTCTTCTTCGTCTTCAATGACTGTTTTGTTTGAAGCGTGCATTTCTGTGGTAAGAGCGATCTCTATTTATCTGGGATAAAGGGGAATGAGGGGATAAAGGGGAAGGGAATGAGCTCGTGGGGATCGCAGGCGGATCTGGCCGATGATACGGCGAGGCTTTACTTGCCGTGAAGCGGATGAAGAAGTAACGTCGCGAAATATCTCGATGAACGTTATTTTTCTGGCCATAAACCCTCCAGCTCAGGTGAGCCTTCCTTTCTTCCTGTTTTTCATATAAAGATTGAGAAGGAATGGAAGAGGCAGTTTTTTCCTCACGCATCCATCGATTCCAGCATACGAGTTATGCCAACGTCGAGGCGATGCGCAAAAGCGGTTATGAGAAGATGCCCCTATAGAGAGACGCTGGTCAGCTATCTCTCTATGGGTGAGACGTCCTCT
>NW_015542351.1:2013689-2020126 GCF_001515605.1 Sinocyclocheilus anshuiensis
TCGAGGTTTCTTGCCATGCTGTGGAAGCAAGCTTCAGACGAAGAAGTGAATGATGTGTGCTCCCGGCGCCTATTTATACGATAGTCGCACCGGTAGTGACGTCATGGCTGTCGCCGGCCAACAAGTTGGTGTTTTTTCAATGTATGCTTCAGACACGGGTCACGACGAGGCGTTCCCCATAGCGGCCCCTAGAGGACGCAGTGTCTCGTTCCCTACTCAGGGAACCATGGTTACATAAGTAACCTGAGACGTTTTTGATGTGTGTATAAGAGGGAATAAAGCTCATATATCAAGTGGTGCTTGGGAACTAAGTGCTTTCTCTTATGAGTAAGTGAAGTGGGCAAAACAAGGACTTATATGGGCACTGTAGGAGAGCTCTATAAACATGCCTACAGCACGATGGTGAAAACATTTATATGAAGGACTAAGAGATTATGAAATAAGTGCTTTGTTGATTTGATGTGTCTTGTTAAGATCTGAGATAAACAAGTAAGAATTAGAAATTGTTTATATGAGTCATACCTTGTTGTGATTAGAGTACAAGGATACGAACTCTGTCAGAGTGACAGGGAGCATGTTTTTTTTTTGTTAAGACTAAATAAGTTGCTATTTCAAGACATTTTGGAGATTAAAATGTAAAAAAAATTGAATCTGGTTAATGACAAAAATTAAAGGTGTTTGTTGAGGCTTTTGTTCAGTCTTTTTTTTTTTTTTTTTGGCTTTCTCGTGTGAAACAATTACAATTGGTCAGGCAAGATAGATTGTCGTTTACATCTGGTAGTAATATCCATCTCAATTTAATCTGTTTGTGGTCACTTATGAGAGAGAGGAATCTGCAGCAAGTTCTGGACATGGGCATGAAGGAGAAAGGGTGTGTGATAGGCCTGTCCTAAAGTCCCTGCTATCTTTTATCCTGTGATCTCTACTGTTTTCATTTCAAGCTTGATAAAGTTCAGCTAATATTATAATTATAACTATTGCTGAAGACAGGCTAACTAAATTTGATGATCAGTCTATAAGCAATCATATTCAAATTACTAACTTGCACTTTACATACCTAAATACAATGAAATGTGGCAATGTAGCGAGGTGGGGCCTCCATGGATCGGACTTGTTTGTTCAGCACATCCCACAGATGCTCGATTGGATTGAATTGGAATTTGGAGGCCAAGTCAACACCTCAAACTCGTTGTTGTGCTCCTCAAACCATTCCTGAACCATTTTCTTTTTGTGGCAGGGCACATTATGCTGCTGAAAGAGGCCACAGCCACCAGGGAATACCGTTTCCATGTATATGCTCTGAAACAATGCTTAGGTAGGTGGTATGTGTCAAAGTAACATCCACATGGATGGCAGGACCCAAGGTTTCCCAGCAGAACATTGCTAAAAGCATCACACTGCCTCCGCCGGCTTGCCTTCTTCCCATAGTGCAACCTGGTGCCATGAGTTCCCCAGGTAAGCAACGCACACACATCCGGCCATCCACGTGATGTAAAAGAAAACGTGATTCATCAGACCAGGCCACCTTCTTCCATTGCTCCGTGGTCCAGTTCTAATGCTCACGTGCCCACTGTTGGCACTTTCAGCGATGGACAGGGGTCAGCATGGGCACCCTGACTGGTCTGTGGCTGTGCAGCCCCATACACAACAAACTGCGATGCACTGTGTATTCTGACACCTTTCCATCAGAACCAGCATTAACTTCTTGAGCAATTTGATACAGAAGCTTGTCTGTTGGATCGGACCACACCGGCCAGCCTTCGCTCCCCACATGCATCAATTAGACTTGGCCATGACCCTGTCGCCGGTTCACCAGTTCCTTCCTTGGACCACTTTTGATAGATACTGACCACTGCAGACCGGGAACACCCCACAAGAGCTGCAGTTTTGGAGATGCGCTGACCCAGCCTTCTAGCCATCACAATTTGGCCCTTGTTAAACTCGCTCAAACTAACGCTTGGCCATTTTTTCTGATTCTACCACATCATCTTTGAATGTTCACTTGCTGCCTAATATATCCCACCCACCAACAGGTGCCTTGATGAAGAGATAATCAGTGTTATTCACTTCACCTGTCAGTGGTCAATGTTATGCCTGATCGGTGTAAACATCGAAAAAATCTGCTTTTTATCTTAAGGTAACTTGCGGTTTACTACAATACTACATTGTTTTCAAAAACCCCTTATTAAAAAAAAAAAAAAAAGTCTTACCTCAAAAAAAACCCGGTCAATCTCCGTGCACGCACAGCTGCAGTGAAGCGCGGGACAAACCCTGACAGGTAGCCCCGCCCTAACTTCCGCCATTGGCAGGAAGTCACCTCCAACTTTTCCAGATTGTCTTGCTTCTACTTTTCTGGTTGGTTAACACACGTGGGCCACGGTAAAAAAATCAACTGCTGCCTAGTTTTGGTACAATTTGTCATATTTTGGGACCTGATAAATTATGTAAACGATATATACAGTTTTTAAAATAGAAAATCTTACAAAAATTGTCACCACCAACAACATATAAAATACATTTTATCAACAAAAACAGTTTATTCATAATATTCTGTACAACGGTATGGACATACAGGAGAAAAACATTGAAAAGTCACAATATTAAAAAGACATTAAACACCACCTGACTGATACATAAAGCTCAAATTAAAAAGAGCACATAAGAGCTTAAGTTATCAATACATCTAGTCATGAAATAAATGGATACTTAAATGAAAACAGCATTTGTAGGTCAAGTAAAAACAAAAAAAAAGGATCTACTAAACATCAACATTGCACCACTGCACTCTGGTCACAACATTCTACCCACCTGTATACACTTTTATGATATTAAGTAATACTTTAAGTACACTTAAACTGCAAGGAAATCCTCATGAGACACCGGTGGGAAGGGATGAGAAGGGTCATTTGTCTCACATTCTGATATTGATCAATGATCAATTGACATTTTTCTTAGAAAAATACTCTATTAACATAGTAGAAAATGTCTGGTGGGGAAATATTCAATTATTCCATTTCCATTACTTAGGGGAGAGCACTTAAGGTATTCACTTGAGTGTAGACGGACAGTTTTTAGAAGAGTTTTGTCTTATGCTGAGAGTGGGGTGGTGTAAAGAGCTGTTTTATCCCTGAACCTCAGTGTCTGCTGCCCCCTCTGGGTCCTCGTCATTGTAGATGTTTTCCGCCTAAATTAAAAAAAAAAAAAAAAAAGGTATGCATATAAAACAGAGCTATAAAACAAAACTAGAAAGGTTATGCTAAAACTCTTTTTTTGTACAAACTAATCTTTCCTCCAACATCTACATTTAGTGGTCACATACACTTAGAGGAAATAAAACAGGCTGCAAGTTGTAAGAAATAGGCTTAAAAGCTGATAGTGTCCTTACCATCTGCCAGACTTGCATGATATTGTCCTCAGACACTGAGCAAATCACCCACGGTTCATTTGGATTCCAGGAGAAGTCAGAAATCTTGGCTGTATGGCCTCCATGGATAAACTGTTTTTTTTTTTAGAAAATAAAATGTGAAAAACATGACCACAGAGAAAAGCACAATAACTTTAAATACATACATGTACATATATTTACATAAAAAACTGAACAGCATTACTACTCACCAGTAGCTCTGGAGGTCCATCCTCTGCATCTTCTGGTGACTGTTCCTCACCTATTTTACTGCAGGAAAAACAAGAAATTCTCATGAATGTGAAAAGATACTTCTAATAAAGTATTTTACATTTCAGCAGTAGTAGTGAGTAAAATGAAAATGAGACAACCCACCTGAGGTCCCAAACATTGAGTCGCCTGTCTGTTCCACTAGAGGCCAGGATGGTCTCATTATGGGGTGACCACTGAACCTGTGGACACATTTAGAGTTCATGTAATCACACTCATTTAGCTTTAATTTCATCCGCAATCATGGCAGGAAGGGATTTGGTACCTGGAAGATTTCATCTTTGTGTGATTCAAATGAGTGAAGTTTCAGTTTCAGGTTTCGCAGATCCCACAATGCAACAGTCTGTGAGAGAAAAATAAAAAGCACAATTCAGAGGTCTAAATATAGAAGCACAATTAATAAGTGTTCACAGGTGTAACAGAACCAGTTGCTCAATGTAGTTCTCACTTTGTCAGCAGAACCGGTGGCCAGAATGAACTCGCTGTAGGGGTTGAAGGACAAACAGTTGACCTCTGCAGTGTGGGCATCGACTGCATGACTGGGTTTGGATGTATTATTGGAGCGTGTGTCCCAGCTAAAGGAAGGGAAAATAGATTAAAATACTGCTCGCATTACATACCCACAGTTCAAAACGCAACATGCCTTTTTAAATTACATGTCGTGCTAAAGACATTCAGATTACAAAAACACAGGAAGACAAAGTACTTGCATCATAAGCTTCTGGTCATCTGCAACAGACCCAAAGAGAGACTCGTGAAGCAGATGCCAAGACACGTCCTCCACTACAGCAGTGTGACCAGTGAAAATGGTCTTAGCGTCCACTATTTTTCCCTCCTTTGGCACTGTGCTAATGTCCCACAGACAGATTGTCTGCAGAAAAACAGATTAACTCGAACATTTAGTGTTGGCTGAATTAAAAAACAAAACAAAAACAAATGTAGGGTACAAAAAGTAACACCTGAAACCTCAGCATGTTTGCAAATATACAGCTGTTGTCACGATGTAATTAGGTCAATGATAACAATTGTACAAATGTCTTACATGATCATCAGATGCACTCAGCAGGCAGCCACTCAGATTGGGGTTCCAGGACAGACCATATCCTTCTTTCTGATGCCCCCTCAGACGCAGGTCAGGAGTGCACTCTCCAGAGGGGTCTCCAGGAGCACAGGAGGGGAACACGGAGCATAAATTTAGAGGGAAAACTTAACATATGACACCTTCACACAAACATTGAGTTGGCAAGTAGCTTGGAAATGAAAAGTCTCCCATTATATCATGTTTTCCCTACCAAAAAAAAAACAACATTGAACAACTAGTTGATTTGTGTGGTTAAAAATCTATAATTTATTTTTAGTGCAGTGCTTTAAATAGTGTGCTATATTTCAGCTATTATGTTTGCATGTTAAAATGCTTCAAGTTTTTTTTTTAAATCTGTCTCAAACCAATTGCCTTTTAAACAATGCTGCTAGATACATTGAGCTGCAAGTGACAACGTTTCCAGAATTGCTCATACCAGGTTTGGAGGGGTGTTTGGTGTAGTCAAAGACCAGCACATCACTAGTGGGGGTCTTAGTGGCAATGATGCAGGGGTTCTGTGGCATGTAGCGAGCCCTGTTCACTTCTCCCTCATGATTAATCTTGATCTCAATCTCTATCTTGCCACTCACTGAGCCAAAACCACCAAATTCTGTGAACAAACAGAGAAACAGGTGTGACAACATGAGATAAGTACACAGGTGGAGACGATGCAGTCACAATTTAGTTTATGATCTGAACATCAAATATAAGCCACTCACCTCCTTTTTCGCTGTCATAATGCGAGGCATCAAACTGGGCGTCATCATTGGGCAGCTGGACACTGGCAATAACCAGGTGATTCTGCTCATCAGAGGTATGAGTGCCGAGAACCAGGCGGTGCACGCTAAAATCCTTCCCTTCAGGTCTGTGAAACAGACGACAAGTGTGCTTATTTACACTGACCTTTATAAAAATCTACAACTGTGATGAAACAGTCACCATCCACACTATATTCATCCTGCATTCCTAAAGCAGTGAACCTGATTCCATTATCATGACATCACAAACTATTAAAAAAAAGTTGAAAAAAAAGAGGGGGGCAGGGTTCCCACTAGGGGTCGACCGATATGTGTTTTTCAAGGCCGATGCCGATACCGATTATTACAGATCAAGTAGACCGATAACCGATATTTTGAACCGATATATATGTCTGGTGTAAAAATGAAAATTAATATCAAAATTAAGAATAACAAGGGCTCTGACAAAAACTGCCTTCCCTGGTGTTGGTTGAGTGTAGTACTCCCACAGTAAACTCTTTATTTTAAAGAGTTAAACTCTTTATTTTTTGGCAAACCTTCTGATCAATAATCAAAAATTCTGATAAAAAAATTAGCCTTCCTAACATGAGGTGAAGTGATTTACAGGGGCATTTTCTTTTTACCTTTGCAATGGCATCATTTTCATGTCAAATTCAAAAATGTATGTTTATAAGCTTTTTAAAATTTCTATTTAAAACAATATAATAAGAAGTAGAATAAGACAAATAAGTTACCAATCATGAAATTAGTATTAATGAAAAATTAATTTATACTAGAGGTGGCACAAAAAGAACACAAAAGTGGCTTGTAGGTACATTTTCAGACATTCAATGAGGCTCAGAGGTGGCATGAGTGCAATTAAATTCATAAATTCATGTGGAGATTAATGTTTTAAATAAAATTTTGAATACAGAAATATTAAATT
>NW_015542351.1:2020257-2021747 GCF_001515605.1 Sinocyclocheilus anshuiensis
CACCTGTAGGAGAAAAAAAAAACAATCCGTGGCGACGGTTTTGCAATCCGTCCCCTCAGTTTATAAACCATACTCGCGAATTCTTAAACCGTTCCCTCGGTTTAACAAATCGTGCCCACGGGTTAATAAACCGTACTCTCAAATTTCCAATCCGTGCGCTCAGATTTTGTAAACCGTACCTTCGGTTTGCCGCCTGTGTTTTATAGCCTAAAATAAACGCTAAAAAGAATAGAACATTTCCTGAATTTTCTAAAAAAATTAAAATAAAAACGATAGTTTCGAGAGAAGGTAAAAAGCAATACAAAACCAATAATGTACCGATTCTTGTACAAGATTTAAATTTGAAAGAATTTATCAATTTTTTAATTAATAAAAAGTGGTTAAATGTTGTAATAATATGGTAAAACCTGTTAACATAAACATTTGCACATTCACTTAAAAGATATGTTACTCGTTAATAAATAAACTCAAGTCAAAATAATTTTGTAAATTACTTATTGTAAATCCCATTTTTTAATCTTTGACCTAGGAATGCAGCTCAAACATGCAGCTGCTCAAAACGTCAGTATTTTTTTAAAATATTTCATGAGCATTTTAAACCTTGTACATGTGCAAATCTGCAAAAAAATATAAAGAAAAGAAATTAAAAAAAATAGGACTTTCTATTTGCTTTTAAACTGTAAACACTTTTCACTAAGCTGTTTTTCCAATTTTTCAAGTTCTACATTTTCTCCTTAGCTCCATGTTGCAGTAAGTTTTGGGAGTTCATTTTTAGTCCATCTCCTATCCTGAAAAATCTGTCTTGCAGAGACTGACAAAAATTACCTCCTAAAACGTACTGCCAGATTCTGGAAGATAAATTCTTCAAACAGTGGTACAAGAGGATGTGGTGCTGGTCCTTCAAGAGTCACTCTCAACTTATCTGTCCATAAAGCCTATAAAAATAGTTTTCATGTATTTCACAACACTTCAGAATGTTATTCCTATTAAGTAGGGGTCATTTTTTAGGATTTTTTACCCAAGCAATGTCTCTGGGAACCTGTCACCTTGTAATTCTGGAGAATCAAGGTTGCAGTTCTGGAAAATAGTGGCACTGGAGACTAAAAGGTTCCTGATGGTTTCACACTTAATTCTTCACATTAATTCTTAATTCTTTTACAGTTAACATGCGTCTTTTCTTCTTCACCTGTTTTTTTTTCTGACCCCGCTGTCCCAGTGAGCATTTTGCTGACCAATGGTCATGCCTTAACTTTGAAATTTCTTTATTGCATTAGTTTTTAATATTTCTCATGGGGATTTAATAATTTTTTACTTCTCAGTCTGAGTTAAATCTCTTTTTTGGCTCATTTCATCTTTAAAAGAAAACCTGGCTAATAATTCCGCACACCTTAATAAGGAGTTTTTTTTTAATTTCCAGCCTTCATGTACAATTATATATCACTTCTAAATGATTAAATACAAAAATAATAGTAGTTATTAAGATTGATGTG
>NW_015542351.1:2026601-2031788 GCF_001515605.1 Sinocyclocheilus anshuiensis
CATTTTGCTGACCAATGGTCATGCCTTAACTTTGAAATTTCTTTATTGCATTAGTTTTTAATATTTCTCATGGGGATTTAATAATTTTTTACTTCTCAGTCTGAGTTAAATTTTCTTTTTTGGCTCATTTCATCCGTAAAAGAAAACCTGCCTAATAATTCTGCACACCTTAATAAGGAGTTTTTTTATTTCCAGCCTTCATATACACTTATATATCACTTCTAAATGATTAAATACAAAAATAATAGTAGTTATTAAGATTGATGTGGTTTGGAATTGGTCAAATGAGCTTGGAAAAAAATATGATCAGAATATCAACGTGCCTAATAATTATGCACACACTGTAAGATGTGCTCCCTTTACACAGAGTGTGCGTGATCGTGAAAACGAAAGTGAACAGCGAGCACTCATTCAAATGTGATTTCAATACCCCGCATATTGATAGCGGCTCCCAGGCTCTAGGCTGCGCATCAACACACACGCTAAGTTTTTTTTCGCGCTACCCCATCTCCACCCCCAATCATTAGTGCCGTTTCGTTCGGTCTTTAACAGAACATAAAGGACAATTTTTGAAATAGCACCATAAAAAGGGGTTAAAGCAAAAAAAAAAAAAATATATATATATATATATTTTGACTGAAACTTTTTCCTCAGCCAACCCCCATTCCACAGCCATACCTGTCACATACAGTTTAAAAGCAAAGTTTTTTTTCTTCTTGTAATTAGGAGCGCTTGTCCTCCAAATTTAAAAAAATTAGGAGCACCTTCTGATCAATAATAAAAAATTCTGATCAAAAATTAGCCTTCCTAATACTAGGTGACATTTGACTCAAAGTGACTTACAGGGGTATTTTCTTTTTACCTTTATAATGGCATCTTTTTTCATCTATGTCAAATTCAAAAATGTATGTTTATAAGCTTTTTAAAATTTCTATATAAAACAATATATTAAGAAGTAGAATGAGACATAGGTTATCAATCATATGAAATTAGTATTAATAAAAAATTAATCTGTACAGAGGTGGCACTGAAGAACACAAAAGTGGCTTGTAGGTACATTTTCAGACGTTTAATGAGGCCCACGGGTGGCACGAGTGCAATTAAATTCATACATTTATGTGGACATTAATGTTTTAAATATAACATTTTTAATACAGAAATATTAAATGATTTAAATAACTGAAATTATACGCTAAAAATGAAACTAAATCCACCAGCAGATGGCGACAAGTCACTGATTTTATCACTGAATCATTCATTCAATTGATTCGTTCAAACGGCTGATTCATTCAGGATACAAAGCAAGTGACTGTCTTTATGAATGGGTAATCATGAATCACTGACTCACTAGATTCGTTCAAAAACACATTTTTAGCATATAATTTCAGTTATTTAAATCATTGAATGAATGAAACTCAGCTGTGTTTGCTTTTAGAGATGCGAAGTGGCTGAGCTGTTACTATATTTGGAACTATTTTCGTTAAAGAAATAGAGCAAAATCAGGCAGTACTTGTTTACTGAACTGTTGTATTGAATCAATATCACATTGGCAAACTCCCTTAATAATTATTAAAAGCTGTCACTCTCCTTATCGCGATCTGTGGGCGCACAGTAAATGAGAGCGCGCGAGTGAGTTCTCAAGACTCAAAAGCACGTGCAAATGATACGTTCCGTCATCAGTCAGACCTAAACCTGTAATGGAAATACACATTTTATTACATACATATAATATTTAATGTGCATAAATTAAAAAGAAAACAAATTATCATTGCTGTAATAAATGATATTTATTACTACGATATACAGTGAACTTTTCATGTCAGCAGTATATGGTAATTTTTGGAGAGAAAAAAGGCACTCTTCCATGTGAACTTGATTAACTATATGAATTGGTATAAATATACACATTTTCTGCCCCCATGTCTTGAATTTGTGATCATTCTGAATGTATTTTAATAGACTGAATCATGCAGTGAAAGATCGCACTGTAAATGCGCACGCGCACTAGACTTCACGTAATGCGTGTACCCTGTAGGTGTTTTGAATGTTTTTTGCGTCGTGAGAATATTGAGTAAAATAGCTCACTTGTCATGGTGTTACTTAACTATATCATGTTATGAATAAACTAAACATTTAGAATTTTTACCTCAGTGTGTTTCTTCTGAGTTTGTGTGCGGTCACGCTCATTTGTTCTGAAGTCTCGAGACAAACAGAGTGAGCCTCAGCGCGAGCTTGTATTCTGTATTCAACTTACTGCGATTCTCTCTGATGATGCAGTAACTTACCGCGGGGAAGAAAACATCTTCGGTCTGTCCAATGATTTTAAAGTAATTAAAGTCATTAGGTCCGTCAGACTGAAGATATTTTAGCGGTAATGAGACCAAAAATAATTAAGACCCATCGAATCCGAATTCAAGACATTTTAAGACTTTTTAAGGACCCGAGCACACCCTGTTTCAATAAGCGCGGGAACCCTGGGAGTGAAAAGCCCACCAAACATGTTGAAAAGATCATTTAGAGCCACACCTACTCAATCAATAAATTAAATGTTTCAAAGCAGGGCTGAAACAGCTAATCATAATCAATAATGAAAATAATTGACAACAAATTTGCTTATTGATTAATCGTATCGGTCACGTCACTTTACAGCAGTGAATAAAGCATTTTTAGGGATAAAACATCTGGAAAACAGCAGAGGACACAGAGTTAGCTGCTGCGGTAAAACTGGAGGACCCAATTTGTCCTAAACATGAGAATGCATTATATTAAGTGATTCAAACTAAAGCATACAAGTTAGTTTGACACGGCTTGCCTTGTCATGTCTTTTGACAGATGTGTGTGCTGTTTTTTAAAGGTTGTATCCTTATTTGTAAGGATACAACACATGGCACAATGTGGAACAACATGGAGCAATTTTTAATTCCAAAATATTTTTAATAAATAATTTTGGATTTTTTTCTATGAATCGATTATCAATCAATCATTCGTTTCAGTCCTATTTCAAAGCTAATGTCTGTAGATGTAAAGGTGTTACCTGGTGACATCTGGCAACCACTGAGCAGTAAGACTGGGCCACTCCAGCGCGTGGGTCATCACCAGATCATAAAGAAACGGTGTGTTTTTCTTCCATATTTTATATTCTTCATTTATGACCCTCTCCTCCACCGCGTCATCAAATGCAGCTGTAACAAAAAGGGGCGGGAAAGCAAGATGAGATCTGTCAAAACGCCTTCAGCAACGATACTTTCTTTTTTAAACAGCTTGAATATGTAAGGCCATAAAGTTTTTTCCCCCACGATTGCTGTACGATAATAAATGACTCTGTCTACATTTAAATCTACCGGAAGATATAGATGCAACCAATATTGCTCAATCTGTTATAGACAAACTCTCTGGAAAACAACTTTAAATTAAGTGCCCATTGCCAAATATTTTCATTTATTATCAGTTAGCAACACAAAAAATCCAAAACAATACTGAAAGCTTCCTGAAATAAAGCGACGCGTCCCATTCACATGCTTCAACTTAAAAGCCAAACAAACTAACGTTAACGTTAGCCGCAGCTAATTCGGCGCTAATTTAACTAAATAGTTTAGATACTTCCTAAAATGTTCCCAACATAAAGTAATACATTCAGGCCGAAACACAGCTGATCTGTGCTCATAATAAGCTCTAATGTGTAAACTATACTGATGTAACGTTAGCAGGACTGTGTCGTTATGGCGGGACTCGGCCTGCGCGGAATTCACTCAAACACCTCAGCAGCCGCTAAACTAGAGCACACCGAGTGCCGTGAAACCATGCTTACCTTCTTTATCAGCCATAACGACTCGACAGACAGCTATCAGCTCGTAAACCTGACCGATAACAGGAGACCGGTTTCCACTGGGGTGCAAGAGGCTCTTTGTCTCGCGCCGGCGTGCACGTTCGCGCCAACTCTGACAGACACAGCAGAGCACGCGCGGAGAGAAGAAGAAGAGCGGCTCACACACTGCAGCCACTACACTGCCCTCTGCTGACACCACGCCACAAAATACAACCTGCCTTTCTTCTTGTACGATTTTATGGCGGTTGACAAGCCAACTTATGGTGTATTACCACCACCAACTGGACTGGAGTGTGAAGCATTAACGGGAAAGCGGGAAAAAGGAACCCAAAAAGAATAAAAAAAAATAAATAAAAAAAACAATTCCATAAATAAATAAAACATATTATTATGACATTTAAATTCTACTTTCTAATCCTGTTATCTTCAGATAACTAAGAATTTCTCTCATAGTACTTGTCTGTCCTGAGGCACAACTTAAAAGATTTGATATAGTGAAATTAATTACTCCTATGTTTCTCAGTTTCTTAAATAACTCCTCTCTTTCTTTGGTATATACTGCACAATGTAAAAGTACATGCTCAATAGTCTCTGCTTCACTGCATGTAGTACACAATCCTGACTGATGTTTCCCTATTGTGAATAATGAATGATTTAAACCAGAATGTCCTATTCGAAGTCGAGTAATTATTATGTCTTCTTTTCTATTGTTAAAGCATACTCTCCCTTTGCCAACTTGTTTTTGGATATTGTATAGGTGTCCCTCCGCGCATCGTTCGTTTTGCTCTTTTCTACAACCTGTCTTCTTCTTCTAACGTTTTATGGCGGATGGCAAACCAACTTCTGGCAGTATTTGTATATTACTATGTAACTATGTTGTATTATATATGATTTTAATATTTTTACAGTATTTATTTACATATTACTTTGTAACAGTATTGCGACTAATGAGAATAGCAATTAAGAATGATGGATAATACAAAAATGCAATCATATTTATTATTAATATTTATTTAAATGTATTATTATTAATAATATTTATTTAAATTTAGGTACACACACACACACACACACACGCACATATAAGACCAGAGGTGTAAAGAGTACCTGAAAACCATACTTGAGTAAAAGTACAGACACCTTACAGTGAAAATTACTCAACTACAAGTCACCACTTTCAAAAGAACTTGAGTAAAAGTCTTGGAGTATGTAATTTTAACAGTACTTAAGTACTTTACTTTTACTAAATATAGGCTCAAAGATGCATTAGTCAAAGAGGCATGCCAGTGAAAAACAAGAAAGGGTTGATTTGTGAGGAGAGCAATCACATTTATTTTCTAAAACCAAAATAAAACTGAACA
>NW_015542351.1:2032411-2035371 GCF_001515605.1 Sinocyclocheilus anshuiensis
ATAATTTTAACTTTTTTTTTTTTTTTTTGCTTAATTTGTTTATTGAACTTTTACAATAACTGGATAAAAATACAGGAGAATGAAAAAATAATGCAAGTAAAAAAAAAAATTAAGTAAAATGAAAACAGCATTCTTGCACTGGATGACCTGGTTTCAGCCTCATTACAGTTGCTAAAGAACTCACATTCACGTGAAGTAGATTTGTTGACAAGTTTGCCAGTACTTTCAGTGCCCTGTAGTTGGCGATATCACTTCTTCTGTAGCAGAAATAAACTACTGCAGAAAAATCTAGGTGCCATGCAAAATGGCTAGATGGCATACAGCAAAAACTACTGGGCATGCGCACATCAATACAGCGTAATTTTTCTCACACTGTACAACTGGTACAGTATTGTAAGGGGTAGGTTTAGGGTTGGGGTAGGTGTAGACTTTAATAAAACACAATCTAATAGGTAAAAAATTCAATTTATTGTTAGCTTTCGTTCTAGCCACAACCATGCAAAATGTAATGTGTAATTGCAAAACTCATTACAAACATAGTGGAGTAAAGAGTACAGATACTTATTCAAAAATGTAGTGAAGTTGCTAATATCTTTGATACTCAGTAAAACTACAGAGGATCCAAAAAGATACTCAAGTACAGTAATTAATTACAATTACTCAAATACTTTACACCTCTGATTAAAACAACCTTCTGGTCATTTGACCACTGAGGGGAAATGTTCTTATTTGAGAATAAAATGCCAATTCTAATTAGCCCTAAAATTACAATATCTATTTCTTTCTTTTGACTTTTCTATTTTATTTATAAAGTCAATTAAATATCTACTTTTGAATGATAATGAGCCAACTCTATAATGAAATTCTAAATTCTTCTCTTCATGTTCATGTTGAAAACACATTAATCAATATGTGAGTGAGACAGACAGTGAAGGATTTGGCCTCGGCATAATTTGCAGAACTAAAAGGACTTAATAGAGTCATAATCAACATAAAAAGGCAGGTCTGTAAAGACATTTAGATGTATTAATTTGGCAGACACCTTTACCTAAAGTGACTTAAAAATGAAGAGATAAAGATCAGTCAGACAAACTAAAAGGGACACATTCTTGAACGAGGAGTACATATAAAACACCTTTTATTCATAAAAAGATTCAAAACAGTCCAATACGACATATACACGTGTTTGTTCAAATGAAAATCAGTTGCAGGAAACTGATGTGTGCCAACGCAGTACCTGAACGGCATTCATATAAAATCCATGTTAAAGTGTTTGTTATTAAAGGCTGTCTATATGTAGCTCCCTGCACTCTCTTCCTAGAGCTCAGAAGCATTTCCCTGGATTGGGCCTTAGTTTATGTGACTCGTCCCTCTGGACACAAATGTAATGACAAAGAGTCTAAATATGCACTAAAAAGCTGGTCACAGAGAGCTGACCATGTAAAACCCATAAAATCTTCAGGATCCTCAAAATTATTAGTCATCTTCCCCCTCTGATTCAGACTCTGTGGGAGAGAGAATTAAGAAATAATGTTCTTGAGATTTACATTTTGTTTGGCAGAGGATACTTTTATCCGAAATAATTCCTCACCTTCCTCCGCATTGTGAAGCCACTCCACAAATTTCTTAATTTGCTCCAGAAATACACTTTTTCCTTTGGCAGCATGAGCATCTTTGTACCATTTCAAAATGGCCTCCTCACTAAGGACATCAGCTGTGGAGTGAGAAACACACACCATATCTTACCTTGCCTATAATATATCATTAAGACACTGATCAGGTGGGACAGGGGTACCTTTGTAGAAGAGCACCACTATTTTGGAGAAGGATTTCATGAAGTGGATGTTGTCGTAGCAGTACTCCTGAATCTTGAGCAGTAAGACCAGCTCTGATTGGCCCTGAGTACTGAACACAGCCAGGAGAGGTGCATAGTGCTACAGGAGAAACAATCATTATCATTCCAGCATCACTGTCTCGCTCTTACACAGATCTACACTGGAAGCACATGATATGTTGTGATGTGTTAAGCTGCAATGGCTTGAGGCTGCCTACATAATCATGGACCAATCAGCTGCAATTACACTTCAGCAGCAGAAACTTGAATATATAATCCTTTCAAAACAATTTTATTGTCAACAGAAATGCAGTAGTAGAAATACTTCTTTATATAACAAAAGAACCTCACAGGTTCTCAATATCACCATAACGAGTTAATAACTAAAATCTCAATTACTTATGTCATCCAAAAATGTAAAATTATATTATCGCACAGCTTTATATATACATCGCAAATCTTAACAGCTTGATTTTTTTCACCCAGCTCTAATCTGCTAAATACCACTATAAGGCATGAAGATATTATAAGATAATATAAATATTAACATAATTTGTTCATATATACAGGTGCATCTCAATAAATTAGAATGTCGTGGAAATGTTCATTTATTTCAGTAATTCAACTCAAATTGTGAAACTCGTGTATTAAATAAATTCAATACACACAGACTGAAGTAGTTTAAGTCTTTGGTTCTTTTAATTGTGATGATTTTGGCTCACATTTAACAAAAACCCACCAATTCACTATCTTAACAAATTAGAATATGGTGACATGCCAATCAGCTAATCAACTCAAAACACCTGCAAAGGTTTCCTGAGCCTTCAAACTGGTCTCTCAGTTTGGTTCACTAGGCTACACAATCATGGGGAAGACTGCTGATCTGTTTTATACAACAGTTCATAGACGTGAGGTATGGCTGTATATCGGCAAGCTGTGATTACAGTTCGCTCTGGTTTTCAAAATGTAATTGGTTCTCAAATCTGATTGGTTGAGAAGCGCGAGATATTGTGCTGGTATCGCTACAGGAACACACTTTCACAATTTGTATCACTCCTCTTGCCGTATTTCTCACATTATTGCTCAGCTGTTAAACTGTCAAACTGAGATTTGAATCCGTGGCGGA
>NW_015542351.1:2035544-2038446 GCF_001515605.1 Sinocyclocheilus anshuiensis
AATATCGGCACGGATATTCAGCCATATCTCATGTCTACTCGTGTGATATTGCTCATTTATACAACAGTTTGTTCTGGTTCTCAAATCTAATAAATAAAATTTTACTTGACTTCAGTTTGACTATTTTTTAAATATTAGGCTAATAAAAAAAAAAAAAAACAGCCTTTGATGTAGCAGTCTAAAGTTAAATATAAAACAAAAATATTAGAAAAAAAATATATATATATATATATATTATATAAACATACAATGTTTGTATGATTTGATGTTTTGTAAATAAAGACACTGGGTCTCATTTACTAACCATGCATAGACATATCATCAATCAACATTCATACTAAAAATTATTCTCAATTTACAAAAAAAAAATAAAAAATGCTGTAAAGAAAGAGTTAAGCAGAAAGCCCTTAATATGTATAATAATATTCTTAATAAGAATTTAATTACTAAAATAATATAGAGAATATAAGCATTATTGATATCAATGTGACATTATAAAGTCTAGGTGTTGATACTGTGCCTTCAGGTGTTTGAGGGCCTGTTCGGTGACCAGCTCCTCTTTCTTATTCCATTCAACAGCATTCATGAGGCAGCTCCACAGTAAGCCAATCACAGCCTGCTCCTGAAGATCATTTTTCTTCATCTCCTCTTTCACATACACCACAATCTAAGCACAATTCACATCAGAGCATATGGAACATTTTAAGGACTTTTTGTACAATAATTGATTTTGGTACCGTGTCAGTCCATAATGACCATTATAAAATCTGGGTATTGAAGCAAAAGCAGTCGATAAGCACTAATCTATAATATTTAACGTGTGGATGATTCACCTCTCTGATGGGACACTGCTGTGACAGGCGCTCCTGAAGCTCTTTCTGAAGTTCCTTGCGTGTGCCCAGAGACTGCTGCGTGCGCAGGAAGTCTGACAGCTCTTTCAGTCCTGCCTCAGTGAAGTATGTTGAGAAGTGCTCCACATTCTGCTTATTGGCAGGAAAGAGTTCCTGAAGTCAGAGCAGATTACACAATTAGATTAACTACAGGAGGAACTCGGAAGAACCTGTAACCTTTAAGATTAAGAAGGTGAAGTGTGTCAATAGTCCGATTTTTAAATACTTAAAATACTAATTTCTCAGATTGATTTTGATGGAAGATGAAGGACATGATTGAGAAAACGTTTGAATCATCCTTGATTTTACAATTATGTTTGGTGACGCTAGTGGAACAGAAATTACACACTTCACCTTTAAGCATCGGCACAAAATCTTGAGCATTCAAGATCCACCTAAGTATTTGTTTAAGCCAAAAAAAAAAAGTGCAAAGGTTTGGGGCCAATAAGATATTTTGTTACAAACGATTTGTATTTTAAATAAATGCTGTTCTTTTGATTGTTCTATTCATTAAAAATTAATGTTTTAAACATTGATAATAATGAGAAATGTTTCTTGAGCAGCTAATCAGCATATTAGAATGATTTCTGAAGGATCATGTGACACTGAAGACTGGAGTAATGATGCTGAAAATTCAGCTTTGCCTTCACTGGAATAAATTACATTTTAAAATATATATTACAATTGAAAAGTCATTGTAAATTGTAATAATATTTCACAATATTACTGCATTTTTTTTAAATCAAATAAATGCCTTGTTGAGCATAATAGACTTATTTCAAATACATACAAAAATCTTCTCACCCCCCAAAATTCAGAACTTTTGATTTAGTTCATAAATACAGGTCATTTCAGAAAACCTTATGAATTTAGATGTGGCATCATAATTGTGATTTTGTCCAAACACTTTACTACTATCTATAACCTGTGATTGAATATCAAAACCTTTTTTTTTTTTTTTTACAGAATCTGCATGATTTTGTCGCACTGTGCGCATCAAGGTCATGAGTGAGTTTAGGGGTGTTAAGACACGTCTGCCATGTAATGAACATCTCCATGGAAACTGAATTAATCTGCAAAATGGTTCATTATCTCCTCATAATTTTCAGAGGTTAATGAATTCAGTATCAAAATTGATCTAGACTGTAACACAATAGATGAGCATCAACAATCATACCAAGAGTTTCTTATCCAGGTTGGCTTTTCTAAGGGCAGATGTCACTGCACTGGCATCCTTCTCTGCTATCCAAGCTTTAAACATCTTCACCGCAAAAGAAGCTGATATTCCTACAAAGCAGATAGTGGGAAAAAAAGCACATACTCTAATGAATTTTAATTCATTTGTTTTTTCCCCCTATTCTCTTCAAAAAGAAGACATAAGGCACAAACCTTCTTTGACAAGGTTATCGCTGAAGAGGCTGGTGAGGATAGGTGGCAGCAGTGTGCCGTTGGCCAACAGGATGCCTGTTAGCATGGCTAGTTTGGTCTGCTCAGACTCAGTGAAGGCCTTCAGGAAGAGAAGAAGCTGCGGGAAGAAGACATATGGATCAGAACATACAGTATATCAACCTATGTGGAAACCCTTCCACAGTAAAACACGTTACTGATAATAGCAAGAATAGCAGCAACATGATATGCACATTAGTTACCTTTTTGATTTCCTCCTCAAAGGCCTTCTCCAGATATTTGTACCTTCTGATAAGTTTATTGAACACCTGTATATAGACATAATCATCGATGAGTCACAGCATCAAGGTGTTTTTAAAGGGGTCATATCATACATTTTTGTATGATATGACAACAACAACAACAACAACAATAATAATAATGAAATGTAAAAAAAATAATAAAATTACAATATATTATATAATATCAAATAAAATACAAAATGTTAATAATTTTATGTGATATGTTATTTATATTATATAAATATTACATAATTATATATTATATAATTTTAGATAATATTATTATATTTGTTTTAGATATAAAAATATATTATACACATATAA
>NW_015542351.1:2038456-2040921 GCF_001515605.1 Sinocyclocheilus anshuiensis
AATTATAGCCTTATAAATCAAACTCATCTAAAACCAAATTCAAATCAAATTTGATTCCTCAAGATATGACAAAAGCAAAACCCTGGACACAAGAACACTTAAACTCACAGTAGCTGGTGATGGAGAGACACTGTAATCCAAGGGATTATTTCAAAATGACACGGTATGAGTGGCATACTGGTTCCACCCAGAGGATTTGGGGACTAAGTACATCTAATGCAATTTTTAAACAGGATTTCCCCACCTTGGTATCGGCTGCTCATTTTTCATATACAACAATGGAAAATAGTATCTCATTGAACTGGGTGAAGTGGGGTGTTCACCTGAGCATAGCTGCGGACAGCAGTGTGGTTTTCCTCCGTCTTGAACATACAGTGCTCCGTCACCTTGGTCTTGTCCCCATTGTCAATGCGTGTTCCCCCGGGAGCTGTGAGAGGGAAAGTGAGGTTACAGGTTAATGATGTAAATCCTTTGAGAGCACAGTGCTGTCATTGTTAACCTCTACTGAGAAAATGTCACTGCCTACTGCACAGCTATGATAGAGACAGATGTCACAGCGACCAGCTATGCAACAACACAACAATTATACCAGAATACATCATTCCATATGTATCATATGCTATGTTTGCAATGTTTAGTTTTATTTATGTATAATGCATTATTACAGCATTATGCTGTACAGCTTTATGTATAAGAAAAGTGAAGTAGTGCAGGTCAAGTTCAAAAAGCATTAGCCTCTGTACTACAGAGTGGATGCATTTGAAACCATTTAATCAAATAAGGAAAGAAATTGAATTACAGCATTGCTTCCACCACAAAATAAGTCATGGTTTCTCAATGTGCTCTGCACACATAACAATGCAATGCCGCAGAGTAATCCACAGGTGTCCGGGTTAATACCATACACAATTAAATCTGCACTCCGTAAATTTTGCCTCTTTGTCGCCATCTCTGTTTGAAAACCTGGAATTGCAGCTGTGTGCGGAATTATCTAGCTTGCGTGGGTTGTAAGTCGGTGCGGCTCCAGCGCGAATTAATCTAATGTTCTGAAGAGTATGTGTGGCTGTCAGTCACCGCACAGGTGTGGATATTTACTGTACTTCGCAATCACAGATTCTAGCCTATGTCTTGGAATATGACCCAAATAAGAATTTTCACCGTATATTGCCATCTGAACAAGTAACAAGTCTGCCACGTTTACAATAAATCGCGCTACCAATGGCGATTAAATCTAAAGATCGGTTAGCTCATATCACATCAAACCGTTCAAGTTATTATTATTGTTATACTTTATTCTCAAATGATTAATGTTAACAAGATCAGCATTGGTGACTAGGAGTATAGTGTGTATTAGCGTTTAGATTTCAATTTCTGCACAGTCTAATCTAATTGTCATACCATTCGAATTTCATATTAAGAAATTGTTTTAACCCAAAAAGCAAAATATGCTCCCTTCGAACTGGTTTTCTTTAAAATGCAAACCTTTGTAACCCCAGGCTATCTGTAATCAGAAGCACATTTATAACTGGAATATAATTTAATTTCATTCACATGTGTTTCATAAACACATAATCCTTTCTGGATTACAATCCGCCATCAAAATGATACATTTAATTATTCCAGCTGCTGTGAGAAAAGGCTACAAACTATCTGCCACCTGCAGGATCCTCACATGCGATAGCCTAGTAGCCGGACAACTTCTTTATGTTTACAGAAGTGACGTAATGACACAGTGCCATGCTTGAATTTCCCGCGAAAACCTACCCGTACCACTCAAATTAGAAAACATTATTATAAGCTAACCGTTGTGAAGCGTTCGCAAACCTTTGTGTTCTGAAATATAGTTTTGCCTCCCTCCTCATATTATTTCCAGTTCTGTGTTCGTTCACAAAACATTCTCCAGAGAAACTTGCTTACGCAATGTTTTCAGGGGAATGCAAAAGGTTTGCGAATAAATGCAAAAGCACCGAAATATTTTTCTTCCCACCTCTTATTTCCATCAGCAATTTTGCATCTACTCGCAAAACTTTTAGGTTCTCCCAAGAAACTTTGTGTTCCCCTGCAAAATGTTTGTATTCTCAAGTGAAAATATTGCGCACCCTGAGAAACTCTGTATTTGCTCGCAAAAGTTTTGCATTCTCTCTTGCAAATAAAAAGTTTCTCAGGGCACAAGTTTTGCAAGTGAACACAAAAGAAACATAATTTTTCCTCCCATCTCATTTTTTTCCCACCACATGTTCCATTAGGGGCTCTGCATTTTTCAGGCAAAAATTACTATTCAAAATATTTAAATGAAATCAAAGTACAACAATGTTTTTTCTTTTTCCAGGTTGTCAGAAGTTTTTCTTCTGCTAGTCTTTTATATGATGGCATATTTTCACCAAATTACTATGCAAAAATATTTTCAAATATTTTAACATTTTACTTGCTTAATGTGACATATTTCTGAATTGACAGGATATTCA
>NW_015542351.1:2040962-2063770 GCF_001515605.1 Sinocyclocheilus anshuiensis
ATGGTGTTTTGAAGGGAGTGTTTGGAAAAAAATGCAGATTTAAAGACATTAACAAATTATTTCGATGAAAATTACGCAGAAAAATGAATGAATACTGTCCACAAATAAATTGTTTATTATAAAACCAAAAATATGGATTAAGAAAGTAAACCGAGTCAATTTTCATTTCATGTTAACTTTAAATTAGTACTTTCATCACATGCGTGTAATAGATCCCACTATTTTCACAGAGTTCAGGGAAATCAAACTTTGTTAAGTACTAATAAGGGCAAAGGTCACTTTAAGGAAGTTCAGTGATGCTTAACAAAGGATTTGGACTTAATCTCTATTTTAACAGAGTTAACGGCAGTCTTCTGCTCATCAGGGCTCTATACCATAGCTGGAGTAACCTGACTGCTGACTAGATGTTTGACCAGGCTGTTCTTCTTCCTCTCTCATGTGCTCTCACAGCTATTTGGGCTTTATATGGAGCCAGAGTAAACCTGTTAGCTCTAATTGGGTTGACAGTGTAATGAGTCCCATCCTAGAGACATCTCTACCAGTGCTTGAAACTGAACTCATTCCACAAAGACTGAACAAAAATTGTAGTGTGTGAGAGGAAGATTGTAAACGTACAAGCTAATGATCAGTAGGAGTAAAGAAAAACTGCACCTAGGTCACCTTAATGCACTTTTTAAACAAGTTTCTTATGCTTACAGTAAAACAGTCATATTTTGAAATATTAATACAATTATTACAAACAGTTTTCTTTTTGAACATTTTAAAATGTCATTTATTCCTGTGATGTAAAGCTGAATTTTCAGCATCATTGCTACAGTCTTCAGTGTCACATGATCCTTCAGAAATCATTCTAATATGCGGATTTGCTGCTCAAGAAACATTATTATTATTATTATCGATGTTGAAAACATCGATAATATTGATGTGCTGCTTAATATTTTTGTGTAAACTGTGATAAATTGTTTCAGGATTCTTTGATGAATGTAATTTAAGTCAACAGCAGTTATTTGAAACATTTTGAAAGGGACTTCAATTTTTAACATAAATGTTTCCATTTAATGCATTGCATTGGGATTATCCAGAGGCAAATTTTCATCTGCACAATTTATTTATTTTTAATAATTTTTAACGCATACATTTTTGAACAGCAAGAGTCCCTTGCAAGGGGATGATCATATTTCCATAGTATATTGGTTTGAATGCACTATATTATGTAACATTATGTGAGTAACATGGCTCAGTACTCAGTTAAATCTAATCATGTGCCATCTGATTTGCCAGCATATGTGCTTTACATCTCTTTACACGTATATCATTCTAAACGCACAAAATGCATATTCAATTGCAAATATGCCATTCTCTACACTGGCTTCCCATATCTGCTCCAACCAAATTCAACACTCTGCTTCTGTCCCACAGTGAAGCCGCCCACTCACTCTCTCAGCCTGCTTATGTGCAAAAGATCTGAAGACTGTGACAGCTCCTAGGAGACAACTAAGACAGGCTAAAAACGTGTTGTTTATTCCCTGCTGTCCTTATCTTTAACCATCAATGGGATTTGTAAATTGATGGCCTGGAGGTAGTGCAATAAACACTTTGATCCAGAGATGTGCTGCAAGTATTGGAGCAACAGCCTGCTGTCACGGGGGAGTGAGCTAATGACCTCTCTTTCTGTTAATCTGCTAAAGGGTCTGCGTGAGCTAACAGCACAAAGGATGGCTCTACATCCTCCAAGGGTCCACCGAGTGATTTTCTGTCCTTTACGAATGTTGCTTGTCAGATTGTACAGTATGACCCCAGTGACATCTTGGATAAAAGATGAGGCAGCAACAGTATTTTATGTCAAACTGTAAGATATACATCTACAAGACTGTCACCCAAAAGTTCTGTCACTGATTCATGTCACACTATAAGTGCCATTTTGCCTTACGACAAACGATTCTTAAAAAATGCTCTCACAATGCAACTGTGTATTTAAAAAAAGGAAACAGAAAAGAATACATACATTATGTACAGTATGCTTCATACGGGACAACAAGCTAGCATATTCTCAGGATCTGAATGCTGAGTAATGAGCTTCCAAAAAAGGACTCAATTTAATAGGTGTAATTCAATGGGGTTTTAAGTTTTATGGGCCATGATATAATGAAAATAGTAATAAATCTGTTCTTCTGTATTGCTGTATTGTAGTACTCGGGATCAGACAAGGCTGGACTAGGACTCAAAATCTTCCAAGTCCAAAACCACATTTTCTATGACCAGCTCATTTGAGTCTAAGCCAAGTCCAAATGCTCCTGAAAATATGGTCTTAAACTCAGACTTGAGTCTGGTCTTGTCTGGTCTCAAGTACTACAAGACTGCTGTATTGTGATGTACATCCGAATTAAATGGATAATTTAAGCAAAATGTAGGACAGGGATTTGTCATTTCACCAGAAGATCGAGACTTTTACATTTTTTTTCAAATCAAACATGCACATGGATGATTAGTTTATAATAAGGTCATTAACATGCCTTTAGAAAATAGATAGGGTGAAATTTCATTTCATTCAGTTCTTTAGCATTATTTATATCTCATTGCAACTTAATCATGACAAACAGTTTGGGAGATTATTATCTGCATTTCTGAAATACGAAAAAATAAAATAGCATACTTAAAATCATGAGAAAGCATATGTAATGAGGTATCAGCATTCACAACCCTACAAAGCAATAACAATGCCATATTAAGAAAATATTCCAAATGATGCACAAAGTTTTGGACCTTCTCACCAAGCATGCTCCCAGCCATGAGGACGTCAAACAGGGTGTCGGCATAGCGGCGGTAGTCTAGTCTCGACCCAGTGACATCCAGAAACTTGGCTACAGCATCAAGATCACCACCTGCTTCGTTGAGGCCTTGAACAATAGTGTCTCGGAAAACCGTAGGCTCAAACTTCTCCTTTTCATCTGAGAGAGAAAAAAAAAACAAGAAAGACTCTTAGTCAACGTTACCGGCAGCAGAGATTCAGGATTCACATTAGCCACTTATGATGTAGAATATAATGCTTTAAATGATTTAGAGTTGATCCTTGATTTGTATCCATCTGTGTAGAACACTTGATAACGCACACAGAAATATGCAAGCCGCACTTATACCTACCATTATGTAAATGAGTTCCCTCGCCTCGCTGCTGGCTAGGAATTCTGATTATAGCACACACTAAAGAGCATGTTGAGTGTCTTCCTGTGAGATCTCACATTTGAAGAGCCAGTCACACCTACCACACAAGCCAGTGAAGCATAATTCTAATGCCCTGTTGAAAACACCCCCACATTTGTTACAGTCAAAAGCTATTAAGTAACGTTCCTAAGCTGTCCGTAATGTTTAACGGTGTTCACCTTTCACCTGCATCATACACCTACACGGAAGATTGAATTTAGAACTGTATGGTAGATACTGTACATCATATGTATAATACTTAAGTGTGTATCTTTTTTTCATTTTTATTTTAAAATCTAAAAATTGATCAACATTGTTTAAAAATACACTACTGGGAAAAAAAACAAGAACTTGAAACTTTTTAAAAGTTTTAACTTCTTTTAACTTGAGCGCTGTGTTTTTAGAACGCTGTGTCATGTGCAAGACGCGTGTTCAATTTTTAACAATGTTCATCTAGCACGTTTACATAAAGAAACAATGTAAAAGTAGCGCAGCGGAATGGAAAAATGCTTTCTGTGTGAACAGCCCCTAAACTTTCTGTTTCTGGAGCTAATGTTGCAGCTATTGCAGTAGGCTATTTGTTAACTTCTGTGGCTCTGAGACTGAAGAACTAAGATAAAAGATCAGAACAGCAGAGGGTCTGCACTGCTACCAGTATTGTGTAGGACATAAAGTACACAGTAGCACACAAACAAGCTATTAATGGAACATGAACTGAGACCCTTGCCACTGCATTGCTGAGAGAGTGTCTGCAACATGTGTGCACAACACAAGGTGCGAGCATATTTCTATACGTGAACAAAGAAAAAAATTAAAAATCATTGTACACTTTCCATATAATGTCATATATACTTTCCATATATGTCAATACGCATTTTTGTTTGTTTTCATTAGTTAAAATATATTTTTTTTGTAGTAATCAATCACGCCACTCGTATTTGACCTGGAGTACAAACAATTAAGTAATATAAGAGTGTTAAAGAAGGTCTATGTAATTTAAAGAAGATCCTTTCTAAAGCCCACAATTAGTTTTTAGTTTTTATGAGGTAGAATGTGTAATACCGAGATAAAAAGTGACTCACCCCTTTTTCTGGTCTTAAACCGCTGGCCTGTAAGCACTGGCTTCTGTTGCTTACCGGTATTCATAAAAGTCCTTCACATGCAAAGAAACAGACATAAAATATATTCAAATCAGCAACAAAAACATAGATGACCCATTTTGTGTACTACGACAGATCCATTATTAAAAAAGCCCCACAAGACAAAACAATGAAACAACTCCTCACCCAGTAATCTGTGCTTTACCCAACACTACACCCTCCTCTCACACACCTCGTTTATAATAGTGCACTGTACTAGGGAGGAAAAAAAAAAAGAAGCTCGCAATCTAAAAGCTCATCAGCTGAGAGGTCCTCTTCAGCACGCAGCGAGTGCTCCAGGAGAA
Organism: Sinocyclocheilus anshuiensis; assembly: GCF_001515605.1. NCBI lineage: Eukaryota > Metazoa > Chordata > Actinopteri > Cypriniformes > Cyprinidae > Sinocyclocheilus > Sinocyclocheilus anshuiensis. The sequence goes on from NW_015542351.1 coordinate 2,045,608, forward strand.
AGCCAGTGCTCCGGCAAGCCTTTCGCTGCCCTGTGCTAAATATAGAGGGGCTCATCCCCGACAGTGTAAACTTCAGTCGCCCAGGTCCGGGACACGTGTCGTATTACAGCAAGGACATGTCTGATCACAGCTTACAGCCCTCTGCATGTGTGTGTGTGTGTGTGTGTGTGTATGTATACAAGCAGACTCACAAATTATACACACGTGCAAACATACACAAACAAAGTCATAATTTTCCATCAGCTGCCTCAACAACATACTGACGCTCAGAGTCACAGAGTGAAGGTTAAGATTGTGTAATCTTATGACAAGAATCTACAAAAAAAATTGGTCAGAATTGTGAGAATGATTTGTGATAGAAACATGAGTTACAACGGTATAATATAGTATAATATAATATAGTATAATATGATATGATATAATATAATATAATTATTAGACTGATTTAACTCATTTAAAAATTAATTAAATAAATCTAATTTTAAACATTTAAACTCTCTCTCGCTCTTCCTTCGGCTTGCTCCCTTTTATCAGGGGTCGCCACAGCGGAGTGATCCGCACAACTGATTTGGCACATGTTTTATGCCGGATGCCCTTCCTGCCCTGAAAGTGCACTAACTCGTGCAAACCCAGTGCTGGGACACACTCACTCACTCATTCACACACACACTCAAACATTTAAACTAATAAAAAAACCAACAACTTAAAATTTAAATTAAATTAAATAATTTAATAAACTAATTATTAGTTTATTAATAATAATAATAATAAGAATAAACTAATAATGTATTAGTTTAAATAATAAATTTAAATGTATAAATTGAATAAATTTAATATAAACTACTATTTCAAAGTTTGGGGTCTGTAAGTTTTTTTTTTTTTTTTAAAGAAGTCTCTTATGCTCAACAGGGCTGCAATTAATTGATAAAAAATACAGTACAAACAGTAATATTGTAAAATATTATTACAATTTTAAATAACTGTTGTCTTTAATACTTTAATTCAGCAAGGATGCATTAAATTGAGCAACAGTAAAGTCTAAAGATTCTTTCTATTCATCAAAGAATCCTGAAAAAAAATCGGTTTTCCACAAAAATATAAAGCAGATCAACTGTTTTCAACACTAATAATAAGAAATGTTTCTTGAGCACCAAATCAACATAGTAAATAAATGAAAAAATAAATGCAGCTTTGGTGAGCAAAAGACACTTCTTTCAAAAAAAAAACCAACAAAGATAAATCCCAGTTGTATAAATAGTTGTGCAAATGTATTACTTTTTTACATATAAAAATATTTTTCTAAAAAAAGCAGTCAGAGGAGGGGAGTCTTCTCACCCATGTTCTGCAATGCTGCTCTACAATAACAGATAATATAGAATAGATATATAATTATAGATATATAAAATGTTCTCTTAAACAGAGCATATTTTATATTTCATAGGCCGCCTACCACACAAAGAATACCCTTGATGAGTCCTCAAAGCTGCATGAACTCGTGACTCACAGTGATATTTAATTGAAATCAGAACAATTGTTTTTAAACAGCATTGTTCATAATGGCTCACTGTTTTTCTAACATTGAGTCCTTTCACGCAGCTCTGAACAATATGTACTCATGTGCAAGTCCCGTGTGATTTAAAAATGATATCAACAACCACGTTCACCAGGGATGAGCACACAAAGGGGATGATTTAGCTGATTGTCACCAAACCCTAATCCATTACAGCAGACAATGCAGTAAACTGCTCTTAGATCGGCTCAAGTGGAGGATGTCCAGAGCACAACACCACACAGGATCGCTTAGTACCAGTGACGCTCCAGAGAGTCAAAAGTCAGAGTTGGGTTTTAATTAGATTACAACAGTCCCTGAGGAGTGAGTGGGGCTTACAAACCATCAGAATCACTCTGTACCACACTGCTGATTCAACCCATCTTTTCTCACAGTGTGCAAGTGGCATTCCTTGTCATAAAACCAATTAAACAAGGACAAACATCACACTGCACTTGGCAACCACAAGAATATGTTCTTGCAGACTTGTCTGTGCTGCCATATAGCTGTAGGTTTATGTTCCATGACACACACTTGTGTGTGTTTGTGTGCTACTGTCGCCGGTCCCAATTTATAAGTGCTTCAGTGCCAAGAATAACACACAGGCTATGGAAGAGAATGCAACCTGGTTTCAAAGTCGGAATGAGTTGCTGGGACACAACACAGGACGGAAGCTTTGACAGGATATAAATATTATATATACTATAATTATTACTATAAATATTACACTTTATTGCACTATACTTCACGCATATAGTTCAAGGGCATTCATATTTTAAGATTAAAATATATTTTTATTACATAAATATTTTTTTTTATTTTATTTTACATTCAGCAATGCACATTCTACAGTCAGATATTTAATGCATACACACCAAAAACACTTTTTATGCATGCTTTTTATTTGATCCCCTGAAATAATAAAGAGTTTTGTTGTGCGCTCGTGTAAGCACAAGCTGTCGACCTGTTCAGAAAAGTGCTTAAAATCATTACAACACGGTTTCATAAATAACCAAGTAATCTGACTTCATCTATAGATAAATGGCTCCGTCTGCTTACAAATGAATGATTTTTGCACATGCGCTTATTCATCTTCTGAAATCAGTAATTCAGTTTTCGAGACCAGCAGGTTACGCTCAGAAGCTTGCTGCTCAGAAGAAGCACGAGAGAATCAGACACGAATCAGGCTAATAGTAACATTGCGTATCATGTGATTGAATTTACCTGTCTGTGATTCTGCCTGTGATAATCTCGAGCACCGCTTCGCGCAGTATCTCACGCGACAGTTCGAGCAGGCAAGTTAAGTACAGCTGGACTGATCTACTCTTGAAAGGGGTAGTTCGCATGACATGAGAATTACTACTGCAATTAATAATTAAATCTCCTTGAATGGAAAAAGAAATAATATGTATTTACAATGGAGTTTTATAAAATAGACGTTTATATCCTAAAATATTAATTACGGATTTTTAACATCGTGTCACTCGGATTTCCACCCTCCCCTCTTTTTAATTTCCAAAGTGGTATGAACCAAGAATGCTTTCTCCTTTTTACTTTGAGCTCTGTATTATAAGGTTTGTATTCTGAGGAAGCAGTTTTCACATCCATATACTATTTATCCTTAACAATATTAACAAATGACCGGTGTCAATATGACGAGTCTGACCCCTGCGAGGAAAGGTGAGCTGACAGCTGAAGAGAGAGTGATGCTACAGGTAGCTGCTGCAGGTACTGGAAATCACTGTTCAGTTTTCTTCTCTGTGTGTGTGTGTGTGTGTGTGTGTGTGTGTGTGTGTGTGTGTGTGTGTGTGTGTGTGTGTGTGTGTGTGTGTGTGTGTGTGTGTGTGTGTGTGTGTGTGTGTGTGTGTGTGTGTGTGTGTGTGTGTGTGTGTGTGTGTGTGTGTGTGTGTGTGTGTGTGTGTGTGTGTGTGTGTGTGTGTGTGTGTGTGTGTGTGTGTGTGTGTGTGTGTGTGTGTGTGTGTGTGTGTGTGTGTGTGTGTGTGTGTGTGTGTGTGTGTGTGTGTGTGTGTGTGTGTGTGTGTGTGTGTGTGTGTGTGTGTGTGTGTGTGTGTGTGTGTGTGTGTGTGTGTGTGTGTGTGTGTGTGTGTGTGTGTGTGTGTGTGTGTGTGTGTGTGTGTGTGTGTGTGTGTGTGTGTCCTTAGAACCAGACTTTGTATAGATTATTTATATTAATTAGTCTATTAAATTGGTTGGATGTTTATTTATTCGTTCTCTTGTTTGTTTAGTTACAAGGCCTTTCTGATATTATGACCAGTTTTGGGTCAAGAAAGTTTGTTGTTGTTGTTGTTTTTACGCTTTTATTCAGCAAAACACATTACATTGATCAAAAGTGACATAGTAAACATATCTATTACAAAAGAGTTCTGCTTAAAATGAATACTTTTTTTTTTTTACTTTCTATAATCAGAAGAATCCTGAAAAAACAAATAAATAAATAAAGTTTCCCCAAAAATATTAAGCAGCACAACTGTTTTCAACAATGATAATAATCAGAAATATTTCTTGAGCAGCAAATCAACATATTAGAATGATTTCTGAAGGATCATGTGACTCTGAAGACTGGAGTAATGATGCTGAAAATTCAGCTTTGCATCACAGGAATAAATTACATTTTAAAATACATTCAAATATAAAACAGTTATTTTAAATTGTAATAATATTTCACAATCTTACTGTGTTTTTGATCAAATAAATGTATAGCCTTGCTGAGACTTCTTTCAAAAACATAAAAAAATATTCAGTGCCCATTTCACTTTATACAGACTTTGATATTAGATGTAAGATTTGTTCACGTAATTCACATCTATAAACTAACCAATTTAGTTCATCTTTGTTTGTCTTAGAACTGTATTTTACTGAAACCTTGCATAATTTGAAAAGGGTAGATGTCTTGAAAATACCCTCAGTATAATTTAAGTCTCTTTATACAAAGTGCAGTTGGGTATGTAGACCATCCATGGAAATAAAATGGTGGCTCATCATGAGTTGTCCATGATCCCTAATGTTTAGTTTGTAAACTCAAGACTGTGTTTTCTCAAAAGGTGATGTGCAAGAGGCCACCCAGCTCCTCAGCAATCCAAATGTGCGTGTTAACTGTCTGGATGAGGTAAGAACATAAAGTTGATGAATATGGATAGTAATTTACAGGCCATTTAAGCACCAGTTATGGCTCATTGGGGTTCACCAAGCTGGAACACAACAAAACATAAAAACCAGACATAGGGCGGCTGGCCAAACACAACCCATACTTATTGTTACTTTTATTAATGTTTATGCTATTTTACTGCAGCCTGACTACATAGACACATGCTTTACACTGTAAATAGTGGTATTATTTAGTTTGTTTGTTTTTGACGATCAGCCCTTATGTAAACAAGTGCAGTGGCTGGTGGGCTGGTGAGGTGATGGCATATGTTTCGCATTGTTATTCAGGCATATGGCGGAGACTCTAGAGTGGCGGATGTGGTGCTTAAAGAGGTGTGATAATGGAGACATGCCACTAGATGTAACCTACAGACTACTTGAGGTCCTTTTGGGGCCAGAATGATTGGAAACAGCAGTTAATAAGTGTATCCTACCTGTCAAAGTCAGATGTGCTGCTTGTTCGCTGTGCCACCAACGCAGTCTTTCGACTTCATCCAGGAGCAACAAAGATTATGACTCACCCAGCTCATGTCACTCTCAGCAAGTGCCAGTGTTTTGTCAGAATCTCCATACTGCAGACACATTTCTTGGATTTTCACAATTTGTGAGAGGATTGAACAAGGCTAAATGTCATTTGCTTTTGAGTCATGCAGATGAAAAGATTGGTGAAAGCCATTTCATGTCGTTTCAGTATGGCATGACCCCTCTCATGCATGCGGCCTATAAGGGCAAAGCAGACATGTGCAGACTGCTGCTGCAGCACGGAGCTGATGTCAACTGTAATGAGCATGAGTATGGTTATACTGCTCTCATGTTCGCTGGCCTCTCAGGTAAACTCATGTCAATAGTAATGCTACCAAGTTTCATTTTATCTAACGTTTAAAGGTACAAAAGCTTCACTGACGTGATACCTTTTCAAAAATACAGTAATATTGTGAAATATTATTAAAATTTAAAGTAATTTTTTCTATTTGAATATATTTTAAAATGTAATTTATTCCTGTGATGGCAAAGCTGAATTTTCTGCATCATTACTCCAGTCGTCAGTGGCATATGATCCTTCAGAAATCCTTCTAATATGCTGATTTGCTGCTCAAGAAACATTTCTTATTATTATCATCAATTACTACATTTACATGTGCACCAATAATGTGATTATTTCCAATCAGAGTAAGGAAATAATCACAGTAAGATGTTTACATGACTGTTTATTCACATATTTTATGACGATTATGGTTTCTATGATTATGCGCTTAATCACATCAATTTAATTCAAGTATTGTGTTTACGTGAAGAAAGTTTCATCTCATTATTGCCTAAATCCCATCATAATCAATGCTGAAAATGGTTGTTCTGCTTAACAATTTTGTGGAAACCATGATACATTTTTTCAGGATTCTTTGATGAATAGGAAGTTCAAAAGAACAGCATTTATTTGAAAATATAAATATTTTGTAATGTTAATATTAGAAATGTCTTTACTGTCACTTTTAATCCCACAGGTAATGCTGAAATTACAGAGATGATATTAGATGCTGGAGCAGAGACAGATCTGGTCAACTCCGTAGGACGAACTGCTGCTCAGATGGCTGCTTTTGTGGGTGAGTGATTCATATATATATGCACACTTACTACTTACTAATTAATAACTAACCTCTTTCTCTTTCTGCCCTGTGCAGGTCAGCATGACTGTGTGACAGTGATCAACAATTTCTTTTCTCGTGCAAGGCTGGAATATTACACAAGACCCGAGGGCTCAAAGGGAGAACCTAAACTACCCCCCAAACTAGCAGGACCCCTACACAAAATCATCATGACTACTAACCTCAATCCTGTCAAGGTAAGAACTGCCAAGTGTGTTTATATAATTCCGATTTCAAGCGGCAGTAAAGCACCATGCTCACACAAACCAAACAATGTTAGTGAAACACAGCAACCTATGGTTTTATAACACTGACCCATAAGAATACCAAACAAGGTCACATGACTGGAGGAACACCCCTCCTGCTGTTATTCCATCTAAATATATCCTCGTGATATTACAGAGCAACAGCATGGCCTGCATTTCAACACAGGCTTGGAATTCTATATATCTGTTATACCTACAGCTCTGATAAACAACTTTCATTGCATAATATATGAAAAATGGAATGACACTTGCATGTGACATTGCAATGAAATGCATAAATAACACCGCCCAGCATCATATTTGCTGAATGAAATCCAATACTTGTTTGTTACTGATTTTGGGGTACTGATTCCAAAAATAGTGCCTTTTGTAAGGTGAAGAAGTTGTATTATCCCTTAATCGACAGAAAAAACTGCTACAAAGGCATTATTTCTATCTTTCTCTGAGCTAGATTACTACTATCAGTTTAATTGTCAACAGATTTTCACATGAATGATTCTGAAGACATTACCTATACGCAAATGATACTTTTGTACATATATTAAATTTCCATATGAAATATATTGTCATGTGAAGTAAAAACATAATACATAATAATAATTAAACATAATAATACATGATAAATAATAAAAAATAATCATATGGGTATTATTAACATATGCAGATTTTACTATGGTGATTTTATTTATGTTATAAACTTAAATCTTCATATACCCAGAGAATGTATTATGTGAAATTTATATATTGCCTTATAGCTAAACTCTTGATATAGGGAAATATATGTCATATATTACATTTCTGTATGATTTCTGCTTCATCTGCATCTGTGGGTATTTTACTATATCCAAACAGCAACATAAAATTAGTTTGTGATTTTTTTTTTATAAAATTGTTTATGTAAAGTTCTTTGACAGAGTATATCTTTGACATTTGACTGCTTTTGTTCTGCATTCTGATAAGTGCATTAAAGCTGATACCTACTGTATATAATTTGAAAAATCTTCATTTTTATTTTGTGAAATTAACTGTATGTGATGAGTGATTTTTATTGATAATTTTGAATTCAGCATCATCAAAATAGGTAATATTAGGCCTTTTTCTAATAATCAGAATTGTATTTTCAAGATGCTGGCCTGTGAGTGTCAAATCAAAGGTTTGTGCTAGTAATTTAATACACAGTTGCTCTAGTACAGACTAGAGTGTGTGCTTTGTGGCAGATCTTGGATGGCATCTGTGTAAGCTATCTCAGCTGTCTCCCATCCAGTGATTTCTGATGAGTAAGGTGTCTCAATCCCACACTCAGCAGGGATCAGTTAACAGAATGATGTAGCATGAGAGCATGTTTCCTCCATGAAACTTGCATTGTAAGTAAGGCTAGTGTCTGCTATATTCACTTCTCATATTTTGGGGCACATTTTTCCATCATGCTTTTTCAGATGGTGATGCTGGTGAAGGAGGACCCCTTATTGGTGGATGTGGTGGCGCTGGAGAAGTGCTACCGTGTGATGGATCTGCTCTGCGAGCAGTGTGTGAAACAGCAGGACATGAATGAGGTTCTGGCCATGAAGATGCACTACATCAGCTGCGTGCTGCAGAAGTGTCTCGCCTTTCTGCAGGAACGTGATGACAACCTGGACGCCCTTTTGAAGAGGTGGCTTCATCTTTACGGTCCTTTCATCTTAGAGAGTCTTGCAAATGGAGTCACAAAAACATATATTTTTCTTTTGCCCAAGCCTTCTGAAAGGAAGAGATGGTGATGGCTTCCCTCAATACCAGGAGAAATTCATTCGTGATTGTATCCAGAAGTTTCCCTATTGTGAGGCAAACCTGCTGCAACAGTTGGTCCGAATTATAGCACCCGTGGAAATTGTCAGTACACTTTTCTAACATATAAAAATGGACACCTTTTTAAGTTTAAGGTGTCATATAATGTGGAATCACTTATTAAATAATAGTAATAATAAAAAGATTTATAATATTGTAAATAATATAATATAAAATAATAATATATCATCATAATAGAATATTTTAATATTTAATTAAAATATTTTTAATCAGCAAAGATGCTTAAATTGATCAAATGTGACAGTAAAGACATTCTATTCTGTTGGACTTTCTATTCATCAAAGAAAAATGTATCACGGTTTCTACAAAAATATTAAGCTATTTTTAAGAATAAAAGATGTTTCTTGAGCAGCAAATCAGCATCTTAGAATTATTTCTGAAGGATCATGTGACACTGAAGACTGGAGTAATGATGCAGAAAAGCAGTTTTTAGCTTTGCATCACAGAAATAAATTACATTTTACAAAATATTCAAATCAAAAACAGTTATTTTAAACTGTAATAATACTTCACAATATTACTTTGTTTTACTAATTTTTGTCCATGTAAATAAAACACTAAACCAAACTTTTGAATGGTAGTGAAGATGTTCAGATCTTGCTGACTGATGGCAAATTATAAAAATGTGTCAACATTTAGTTTCACAACCTCACTCTTGTTTCCAGGGGAACGTCCCCACAGCCTTCTCGGTTCTGACCCAGGCATTGACGGGCCAGATGGTGCTTATGGACACGGAGTACTGTGCTACATGTGGAGAGAGGGGTGCTGACAAGAAGTGCTCCTTCTGTAAAATGGTATAATGTGCTTCCTCTTTCCTTAAGTAATCATGACTTGCCATCAACATTTATTCAATTAATATTGACGTTTTTGATCATTTGGTAGCCAAACTTACAAATGTTGTTAATATGATTTATTTTACAGTTAATCACACATAATGACCATCTGCAAAGTATACTAATGATTTGAATTTGCTATTTAGCATGTGGTTTCTCTTCAGGCATATAACTTTTCACATCCTGAACCTACAGCCTTTTAATTAAGAAGCCCAGATCATTGACCGTTTGGCTATACCAACCTAATCCAATTTTTCTTTTGATGTCAGAAATGCAACAAAATTATAAATTTAAAAGATATCTATAGCTTCAAAAGTGAATTTAAAGTGCACTGTTGAGTTACATTATACAAGGATTATTGTTTTGTATTCTTAAGTATGCTCTCTTCTCATTATGTTGGAGTTTCACATGTTGCTGAAACACTGTTTTCCCGTAATGCTCACATCTCTTTGCAGGTGGTCTACTGTGGGAAGACGTGTCAGAGGCTGCACTGGTTCACCCATAAGAGGCAGTGCAAAACCCCTGTACCACAGAGAGATGCTCAATTCAACCGCCAACCCAAACTGAGAGAACTCTCTAGCAATGGTAAAGTGTTAGCATATTAGCACGTCATTGGTTAGTTACGAAATGCTTGATTTGCTTGAGTTAGATCTTACTGGATCTTATCAGTGCATTTGGTCATGACATTGAAGGACTAAGGATTGATGATAAAACAAGGGTCTTTACCATGGAAGCTTCGTTCTTGTCATTTTATGTTACATTATAAGAGTTTCAGAAGTGAAGTATGAAGCTTATTTCATTTGTGTTTTCTGTTTCCTCTCAGCTGATGACAGTGATGTAGTGAACGCCGCCAGCTCCATGCTGGCTCTTTGTCTGGGGTTGTCAGAGTGTGCACTTCAGCACAGTCCTTCTGATGACTACTGTGAAACCTCAGAGGCCTGTGAAGATCCTCCTCATGCTGGAAAGGACTGAGAAACAGAAAGATTTTGGCAGTCTTTTCTTTATACAGGTGAATTCCACCGGGCATCCAGGTCAGCCTCAGCGTGCTGTGCTATGCTGTGATTGGTGCACTGCATTTTATAGGAAACAGTAAACCATGATACAGAAGTGTTGGATTGTATTATTCTAAGCAGTGTAAGTACCACACAGAAGACAGGATATGTAGAGCACATGACAAACTTCTAACCAAAGGACATCCTATTTTGACTGTGGGTAACTGTTTGATACTCCAGGGACATAAAGAAAAACTTTGAGAATTTTCTCTACCACTTTAAAGGAATCATTCACCCAAAAAATGAAAATTTGCTGAAAATGTACTCAACCCTCAGGCCGTTTGTGATGTAGATTTTGTTTCTTCATGTGAACCGATTTAGAGAAATTTAGCATTACATCACTTGCTCACCAACGGATCCTCTGCAGTGAATGGGTGCCGTTAGAATGAGTGTCCAAACAGCTATAGGCGGAGTTTCACATTTTTGCCTGGGGGGGCACATACCGGAAGACCACGAGCTCTGATTTTTTTTTATATACCATATATACCATTTTCTGCATTCTTTAGTTTTGGGTTAAAAATAAAAAAATTTTAAAAAACGATGAATATCAATTTTGTTTATTTAGCATATCTCTGCTGAAAAAAGCGGGAACAGAACGAGAAGAGAGTCTACTCGCACGATACTTTGAGATTCAGAGAGAATAGAGCTTATTTTTAAAAACATTAATTAAATAATTTAGCCCTAACTTACTCATTCTACACAGTAAAATAATTGAATAAAACAAATAAAATGAGAAAATGTGAAAATATTTTTTACTCATAGCTCTGGCAAAATCAATTGGCTCTGGTCAAGGGAGGCAGTGCCATAATCCATATGACTCCAGTCCATCAATTAACATCTTGTGAAGTGAAAAGCTGCGTGTTTGTAAAAAATCCATCATTAAGACTTTTTTAACTTCAAATCGTTGTTTCCGGGTTAAAATACGAGTCCTCTATCCATAATATTGCTTTCTCCAGTGAAAAAGTCTTCTCATCTGAATCAGGAGAGAAATATGTACTGATCAAGCACCGTTTACAAGTGAAAACAGTACAAAAGAGTACTAAACAAATATGTTGGTAGATTTTTGTGTAAAAGGACAACAGGGGATGAACTTATTTCACTGGAGAAGGTGTTATTATAGATTATAGATTTAGAGGTGACGTTATAGTTAAAAATGTCATAATGATGGATTTGTTTCTTACACACAGCTTTTCGCTTCACAAGTTATTAACTGATGGACTGGAGTGGTGTGGATTACTTGTGGATTATTGTGATGTTTTATCAGCTGTTTGGACTTTCATTCTGACGGCACCCATTCACTTCAGAGGATCCACTGATGAGCAAATGATGTAATGCTAAATTTCTCCAAATCTGTTCCAATGAAGAACCAAATTCATCTACATCTTGGATGACCTGAGGCTGAGTAAATATTCAGCAAATTTTCATTTTTGGGTGAACTATTCCTTTATGTGTTTTTGTTAAAGTTGGAGTTTTTCACCCTTTTTGTTTCTCTTTTTGCTTGTTTCATAGCATCAGATTTTTTTTAAATTTTGCTTCTTATTTCCAACATAATTTGCTTTTAAAGTAGAACCTCTAAAATAGTTCATAGTGAAGGCTTAATTTTATCTAAACATTGAAGAGGAACCTTTTTTTCCCTTGATCAAATAAAGAAATGTAATGCATAGACTTTAACTCGGTAGTTTTCCACTAGAGGGCAGCGTCCATCCTCTGAAGCTCAAGTGTGAGCTCAAATTTAGCATCAGCAGGCTGTGTACTATTTACTTCTTAGAATGTATAATAAACATGCTTAACTGATCAGAATCACAGTGTTTATGACAACATAAACCTCTTTCAGGTGAAAATTTGATCTCAATAATGATCACCTAATGAAACAGGCAACTGACAATGTTTAAACTTTAACAAAAATGAAACATTTTTAAATGAATATGCATCATCATCATCATAATCATCAATCGGTATATACTAACATATTCTCAAAACATGTTTGGAAAATGTCCAGTTTAAGCTGCAGTGTCGTAACTGCAGTATACAGTGAGTTTTGAGAGAGCAGGGATCTCCTCCGTGGACTTTCCCACACTTGGTCCTGTTGCACACATCCTAAGGCACTCGCTCAGAATTCTATAGACGGCTCTGTCTGTTCCCGAGCGCTTTGTTCCCAGTCTCCACATCCCCTCCGGCTCTGTCTGTTCCTGAGCGCTTTGTTCCCAGTCTCTACATCCCCTCATCCCAAGGGACTATCTCACCCTGTGGGCCAAACGAGGGTCTATTTAGCACACGGTTGTCAAGTCGCATGTCAATATACCCATAACTCAGTGCCGTAACCTCTCTGTTTCCCCTGAGATTCATCCCTCTCCTGTCTCCATCTATGAGCATGTCACGGTCATTACAGGTGCATGAAAGGACTATCTCAAATATCTGGTTTTTGAGATGCAGAAATTAGCGAATGCCGCATCGTATCGCATGACTTTGATATTCCTCTTTCAAGCCCTGAGGTTGCATATTCAGTGATCCCCAATAAACCCCCCTTTACCAATATGACTAACAGTGCATTTTAGGTAATAAGAGATCATTTTGACAGCAGTGGCTTTTGAATGTTTTTTTTTTTCTTAAAAAAAAAAAAAAAACTTCACAATAATAATGTTTTTTCGTCCGAATCAAAGAAGTGTACCTGGGGGCAAGCGGAATGAATTAATCGTAAATGCCTGAGGAGAGAGTGAAACTAGACACTTTTTGAGGGACACATTTTCGGTGGAAGAAAGTGAGCATTGGGCTTTTGTGTTTCCTCCATGTCGTTTGTGTTATGCACATTCATTTGGTGAGCTCATCGGAGGCACCTGTTTGGATAATTTTGGGGTAAAATAATCCAGGACTATCCTGTTTCATGGGTTTTGTCATGCATGCCCGTACTTTACAGCAATTGCTCACTAGAGCTCAATGCACCAGGTTCACATGTAGAGGATCTAAATACGCTTGAAAACTCATTCACACCTGAGAGCGCAACATCCTCAGCACAGTGTCTCTCTGTTTGAGAGTGTTGCAATGCACTGTTTGCTCACATGTATCAACTGAGCTACACAATAGGTGTTTCCTACTTAAGATCATCAATACAGTAATAGTGAAAGTTTGTTTGCATTAGTAAAAAGAAATTTTTAAACATTATTTAAAAAATTTGAGAATAAAATAAATCCAACTGCAAAATATGAAAATTCAACAAAATGTAATTCAAGAATCCATCCATCCATTCTCCAAAACGATTGTCCTCTGTAGGGCCATGGGAATATAAGAAAGTATTATTAAAAATGATTGTGAAAAATGTCATTCAGTTTTCATTTTGTGGAATGAATTGTCTGAATGTTTTCTTTTCTTTTACATCGGAGGCACCTGTTTGGATAATTTTGGGGTAAAATAATCCAGGACTATCCTGTTTCATGGGTTTTGTCATGCATGCCCGTACTTTACAGCAATTGCTCACTAGAGCTCAATGCACCAGGTTCACATGTAGAGGATCTAAATACGCTTGAAAACTCATTCACACCTGAGAGCGCAACATCCTCAGCAGCGTCTCTCTGTTTGAGAGTGTTGCAGTGCAGTGTTTGCTCACATGTATCAATTGAGCTACACAATAGATGTTTTCTACTTTCTAACACCAGCACTACAATAATAATGAAAGATGGTTTGCATTAGTAAAAAAAAAAAATACTTTATTTAAAAATTAAATAAAAAAATAAATCCACCTGCAAACTATATGAAAATTCAACAAAATACAATTCAAGAAAATCCATCTATCCATTATCCAAACCGAGATATATATATACTGTGTATATATATATATATATATATATATATATATATTTCATAATAATGTTATATGAATTCTATTTAATAATAATAATTATTATTATTATTTTGACTTCATATAACATATAATATGAGTATATTAGAATGAAAGTAACATTTAAAAGTCAGTCAGACTGTATAGAATCGGAGTAAAATTAAAAACGACATATTTTTCACAGCAAGGGCGTTTTGGTAGACTATGTAGTGTTTCTTCTTTTAGTGTTGCAGTTTTACACCAAATGTAATTTATAAACGTATTTTTATTGGATTTCATAATCATAAATATTTCAGTTAATAAATGTAATCGTCTGAATACAATATTTATAATGGCTTTTGTCAGATTTACTTAAAATTATTTCATGTCATGTTTCTGCAACGATTAGCTCACATCAAAATAATTTTCCATGTGGCTAGTGCAGAATACGGTTACTGTAGGTGGGCGTGTACTACATCGCGAGGACACGCCCATTTCCAGCGCACTTCATCATTCCACTCACTGCTGCTGTTCAAGAATGGGCGGGTATATAACCATCGATGAGAAACAGGTAGGTATGATCATTCTCTTGAGTTTTCAGAGACACTGAACCGAACTCTTTTGCAATGCCCCTCAACACATGCGAATACCAGCTGCTGTTTCTGCTCTGTTTTCTGATAAAAAGCTGTCATGCTTTCAAAAATGATGGCACTGAAGAGTTTAATGGGCACATGGGCGCATCATCTCATCAGACTCCAAATAATGTCTCCTCAAATCGAGCGCGCAACGGAGGAAGACGAACGGAGAGCCGAGACCAAACCGGTACGTGTTTATCTTGGAAGTGTTTACTCGTGTGTTTATGACATTTTGTAGGATCCATATTTATTATAATATTACAGGTTACAAATCATCCAAATCTATACAGTTGTTAGCAGCCATTTACATATTTTTATAACTCCAGTAATATTTTGCATTAGCGGTTAAGTGATATTTTCAACAAGTCAGAACACCTATGCAACTTCTTAGAACCTGACTGAACACCCTAGCGACGCCTAGCAACCAGCCAGGATATATATATATATATATATATATATATATATCATTTGCCTGTCTGTCTATCAGTCTGTCTATGTCAGTTTAACCTTTAAATTTAAAACTTTTAAAACTATTTTAGTCTTTCAGGCTATTACTGTAGACGTTACTTAACGTATTATGTATCATATAATTCCTTATCCATTCACTGATTTTTAAAGCATGAAATGTTCTTTTGCAGAACAGCACCAGGTCGGTTGCAGGGAGCTGAGGTCCACTAAATATATATCTGACGGCCAGTGCACTAGCTTGAATCCCGTGAAGGAGTTAGTGTGTGCTGGAGAATGTCTACCCACCCACCTGCTGCCCAACTGGATCGGTGGAGATCACTACTGGAGCAGACGGGACACCCAGGAGTGGCGCTGTGTCACTGAACGCACACGCATCCAGCGCATTAAACTCCAGTGCCAGGACGGCAGCACACGCACCTACAAGATCACCGCCGTCACATCCTGCAAGTGCAAGAGATACACGCGCCAAAACAACGAGTCCTCTCACGCACCTCAGAGTCCCTCAAAGGATCATCCGCTGCAGAACCCCAAGAAGAAAAAAAACAAAAATAAAAACTCAAAGCTTAATTCTAAAAATGAATAGATATGAGAACCTCTCATTTATTGAGGGTGAGCTATACTGGTGCAGATCTAACCAACACAGCCCTACTCATGGAAGGAAAGTGACTGTGAACTACAATGACACTGACTTGGACTGCAATGAGATGTACAGCTGTTTTTCTGTATATTTTCAGATGTGGATTATTTTATGAGTGTGTGTGTAAATGCACTTTTTGAGTGTAATATGGTTAATGGTCTGTCTGAATACTCAATTCTGATTGGCTGGCAGGTAATCATTAAAACCGTTTAATGCACAGGTAGTTCCAAGTCAGTTTAATCACCGTTCTATATAATTGCGCTGCTTTAATTGATGCACACAAACACACACACACAACTGTCATCCCTCTCTCTCTCGATCGATAATTCATTCAAATAAATGCTATAATTCATTCAAATAAATGTGGTCTTACCGCACTATTTCATCTCTATGTCTGATTTTGAAGCGAGCAGAATGCTAGAAGTAACGAGCTGTAACTGACAAAAATAACCATCATTTTTACCCTTCCGGTCAAATATTGCACTACAAACATCATTAACAGCTTTAACTTGTCAGTGCTGGCAAATGACCATGGTGTAAGCGGGATAATGCATGGCTAGCTGTGCATTAAACGATTTTAATGCGCTCCGCAGAGGCAACCGGCTTCTTGGCTTCCACATCGTGCATTAAAATTGTTTAATGCACAACTAGCCGTGCATTATCCCTTACGTATTAATAACCTAATTACATAAAGCAATTATGTATACTATTACAAATGAAAGATGAAAGTTAAGGGATAGTTCATCCAAAAGTGAAATTACTGTCATCATTTACTCACCCTCAAGTTGTTCTAAACCTGTATGAATTTCTTATATTTTGAAGAATGTGGGTAACCAAAGTTGCTGGTAGCCACGACTAAAAAATACCATGGAAGTCAATGGCTACCGGCAACTGTTTGATTACCAACATTCTTCAAAATATCTTCTTTTGTGTTCAACAAAAGAAAAGGTTTGGAACAACTTAAGGGTGAGTAAATAATGACAACTTTCATTTTGGGTGAACTATCCCTTTAAAAACGGACTCATTATACAGCTATGTAAATATTTGCATTTCATATGTAGTCGTTTTTGAATAGAATTACATTATCTATTTTTATATAATTGTTTTATGAATATTTCAAGTTGACATTTATATAGTTGAATACACATTTATACAATAAATTAAGTAGTTTACATATGCTGGTGTGTATCATTTTGTTTACAAAGTGGAGTCCACTGACCGTAGCTAAAGGCAAGGTTGTAGAATTTCACAGACCGACAGAAACTATGTAACAAATGAGGAATTAGTTCAAGAAGCGAGTTCTTTCTCACTGTGTTCGTAACTCTATGCTGCATTGTTATGAAGGGCTGCCCTCACCTGCAGGCACATCAGCTACTTTTTGGCGGCAACATGTTAAAGCTGCTTCATTGTATCTCGTATCCTTTCATTCTGCCATTCTGAAAGTCATGTTGCCGTGCCTGAGGTTATATTCCCAAGTTATGAATCAGATTCATCATGTTATGAATCCAGGAATCCAGAGGAAGGTGACACTGCATAGGTTATACTGCAAGTCACTGGAGGATGAGATACTTTGTGGATCCTGTAAAAACAGCAATAAAAAGAAGTATGATGCAAAATTTGGGTAATCAAGAAAATACTTTCCAGTTTTGTATGCGAGATGCATCAGAAGGTCAGCAAACGGACTATGGGCGGTCCTGGGTGTGCTGTCTGAGACAAAATAAGGCTGAGAAACTAAGGCAGGTAATATCATGAGTTTAATGGAAGACGTCTGTCTGATGTCTCTGGTGTGTTGACAGGTGCAGTCAGAAACGGATGCTTTTGTCTGTACTGATTCTCCATCTCTATAATTATTCCTGACAACAGATTCGCCTCCAGAGATTTTGAGATGCAAGGACCACCTGCTGTTATTTATAAGCTCATTTACCAAACACATTCCTTAAAAAAGAGAGGGTTGCTCTGATCCACAAAACCCGGCATACTCCCACATACTGTGATATTCAAACACACCCTTTCCCTTGGTAATGTGTTATTTGTTTACTCAGGATTCTTAGCTCAGAACACACTTCATTGGTTTTTGCCAAAGTTTGCAAGATTAGTCTTTAAAGTTGCGTATAGGGTAGGGACTTGGTTTGTTGATTGTAGTTTGTGATGTGGAAGCAATAGCAGATGAACGTGCACTTGGGGTTTAAGAGAGAAGTCTGCCGTTTCACCAGAAGATCCGGTTGTGACACTTTGATTAAACATTACTAGGCCAAAAAA
>NW_015542351.1:2063812-2075149 GCF_001515605.1 Sinocyclocheilus anshuiensis
TATATATATATATATATATATATATATATATATATATACTGTATATATGTTGGGGTGAATTTTCATGCCTTTTATGCAGGATATTCAGAGTTTAGTTTGAGAGAAAGTGTTAAGTAAACTACATTCACAAGTAGAACTGTGTTCTTTGCTTTGATCAGAATGTATTACTTGGGCAGAAACTTGGATCACAAAATCTACACACATTTTCCTGTACAACCAGTTTCTGTAACAGTTTTTAACACATATTCTGTTGGCTATACCAGGGATTCCCATACTTTTTTGTCAGCCGATCTCATTTGAACTAAAGCACATTTTCATGTTCATGGTTCTCTGATGTCAGTTAATGGTCACATCACATATGCAGGTAAACAAATTAAATATATTTTTAGTAATTAGTTTACTAGAAATAGTTACCCATAAAAGGACATTTCTGTCAGCATTAGTTTACCCAAAAGTAAAATTTCTGTCAGTATTTACTCACTCTTATGTTGTTCCAAAGCTGTATTTCTTTCTTCTTTTGAACACAAAAGAAGATATTTTAAAGAATATTGGTATCAGAACAGTTGCTTATTCTCGTTGACTTTCATAGAATGACTTTTGTGTTTAACAGAAGAGAGAAATTCATACAGGTTTAGAACAACATGAGGGTAGGTAAAGGATGACAAAATTTTCATTTTTGGGTTTAGCCCTTAAGTGGTTTTATTTATTTATTTATTTACATAACCCAGTTTGAGAAATCCAGTTCTGGGTATTTTAAATAACACCACACTATTTAACATTCACATTTATCTGTATCCCGTGATTAGTGGACCTCGAAAATCCCATAAATGTACATGTCGACACACTGACATAAATCTTTTCATTCATACTTGTATTTTACCCTTGATGCACAAGAACTCATCTCATTGGTTCTCATAATTCAACAGATTAATTCATTCAAAGTTTAAGAAAAAAAAACTAAATCCTCTCTTGGTAATTTACATACTTTTTTTTTCTTCTCACATGGTTTCATCACCAGTGTTGGGGAAAGTTACTTTTAAAAGTAATGCATTACAATATTGCGTTACTCCATAAAAAAAGTAACTAATTATGGTACTTAGTTACTTTTTATGGAAAGTAATGAGTTATGTTACTTTTGCTTTACTTTTTAAATCTGGACAGGGCTTACTTGTTTGTTTTTAAAATAAAAAAGTTATATTTTTGGCAAATATAAAAGCCTTTTCACACCAAAAGTGAAATGAATAAGCTTAGGCTGAAGGGAAAGTAAATTTACGTCCGTACAGTAGAATGCAGAAGAAGAAATTTCAACACACTTCAGCAATAAAAAAAGACACACAAATGTTTGTCTAGAGTAATTTTTGCTTATGAGTAAGGTTGAACTGGATCATCGAAGGTCATAAGCAAAGACATTGGTTAATAGAATGGGATTAAATACATAAAGGATATTTGTGTTGTTTAACATTTAATTATTGCAGGTTCAATAATTGAATTAATTAATCATATTCTGAGTTGCATTATTTTTATTCATTTTGAGGAATACTGAATCTGTGTATTTTTTGTGTGTGCGAGTGGAATGATTTAATGCATATTCATATTTATTTTAACATCTGATTTCTCTCAACATGAGGACAGGAGAGTTGTCAATCAATAAATTGGAAAAAAAGTAACTTGCGTTACTTATTTGAAAAAGTAACTCAGATATTCTCTTGTAAATTAAAAAGTAATGCGTTACTTTACTAGTCACTTGAAAAAAGTAATCTGATTACGTAACTCGCGTTACTTGTAATGCATTACCCCCAACACTGTTCATCACTTCCTATAGTTTTATGTTGCTGTGCATTATTTCACAACAATTGTCAGGTCTCAACTGTCGTTGTTTAAAACATACATTTAGAATCCTATGCCATACAGCCCTGAGCAGCGCTTAACTTTAGCTAATTCCTGCAGCAAGTGAAGTATAGCTCATTCTGTCAACACAGTACAATGTGCCAAAATAGCCTACTGTACCGTAACTCCACCTCACCTACGGTTTGGACCATTACCATAAACAAGACAGCAACCTCACACAACTTTACTGCAAAAAATCTAAAACCAAATGTAAGTGTCAGTGCTGCCTTAAAATTTTATGTTGTTTCAACTTGAAATGGAAGTTGTTTAAACAGAACATATAGTTGGACTAAAAAGCATATAGTGTCTTTTACAGCTGATGAGTTAAATCAGTATTTGAATTGAATATTTTCTGTCTAAACCAACACACAATAATGTTCTGTTTATTGTGTGCATGCATTGCAGTAATGCTGTCTGTCTGCTGCTTTAAATGCTTGAGCTTTTTAAAGGAATAGTTCACCCAAAAACTAAAATTTGCTGAAAATGTTCTCACCCTCAGGTCATCCGAGATGTAGATGAGTTTGTTTCTTCATCACAGCAGATTTTGAGAAATTTATCATTATGTCACTTGCTCACCAGTGGCTCCTCTGCAGTGAATGGGTGCCGTCAGAATGACAGTCCAAACAGCTGAAAAAAACAAAATAATAATAATAATAATCAACAAGTAATCCACACGACTCCATCAGTTAGCGACTTGTGAAATGAAAAGCTGATGAAGAAACAATCTACATCATGGATGGCCTGAAGGTAAGTATATTTTCAGCAAACATTAGTTTTTGGGTGAACTACTCCTTTAACGTCAGGTCGGTTTTTATTGTTTTCATCATTCAGCATCTGAAAAACCAGTGATTTCAACGATATTGTTGCTTTGTGTTGTTTACATTACAGCTGTGATGTGGACTTCACTATTCCTATAAAATTAAAATATATTAAAACTTAATATAGCTATCATTATAGTTATTGTTCTTGACATGAACAGGCCTTAATCCACATTATTTCTTCATGCAACAGTGAATTCTGGTAATTGTTGTACATGTACTTGAGTATGTGATCTGTAGTACATGTATATTTTGTATGTAAAAGTGGAGAAGCTGAAACTCTTAATTTCATAATTTTCCCAACTTACAGAGTCATGGAAAATCATGGATTATCCATGATGCATTTTAAGGTGCACTAGACTTCGAAATTTCACTTTGCCTCTTGCAAAATTCTAAATTGTGTGTGAGATTAAAAACTCACAAGGCTGATGTTTTCATGATTTAACCCAGCAGAGCACACCTGTGAAATGGCTAATGAGGGTATATTTGACTCTTCCTCTCAGCTCTGGATCTATGCATGTGGTAACAATTCTCAGAGTAATGATGTACAATTAATCATGATAAACTCCCTAGCTATATCCAAGAATAGGGCCAGGCAGGATCTCAGGGAGGAAAGTTCACCTGCAATACTAATCTATTCTAACTAGCCTGGTAAGATCCAGACAAGAGCTCCAATAAAGTGTCAGTTTGTACTGTGTGTGAATGTAAGAAAATCTGCTGTAGAACTGGACTGAATAAGACAACCACATTTGCTTCGTTAAAAAATAACAACACACAAAGCTACAGCATAGCCCACAGCTATGAATTGCAATGACAGGTCTTTACCTAAGTTGGTGATGTTGATGATTTTGCGTCATGTCTTTTAGAGCACAACTTTTCGGAGATGTCTCAAGGCCATTGTCAGGACTTTTTTCTGTTCAGTGTTTACTATGGATACTTCCCCCTTTTCTTGTAACCATAGCAGCCTTGTAACATCACACTTACACCACTATCTGCAAATCTTTTCATGCAGAGGTCAACGTAGCAAATGTTGCTTACATTGTATCATATTTAAGAGCAGCTGATGCAGCTTAGCCCATCCACTCACAGACATGAGAGGAAAAGCGTCCGAACGCCGTCACACCTGTTTCTCATTCAGCCAAGATGCTCTTGAGAGATGGTTTCATCCTCCAGCTACAGCCCATCTTGTGTAAAACAAAGACCCTCAGTGTTTCTGGGGCCCCTTGTTCCTATGTTAATACATCCAATTATGAAACTGTTACTGTTATTTGAGTTTGGGCTTTCTAGGAGCAGAAACAGAATGAAGTAAAAATGACAGTTGGAATGTTAAGCACTGAGATGCGAAATCTGAGTAAACAATGAACTGGAAACTGGACTGGTCTTAGAAATACTGTGTGCAGTTTGGCAAAGTAATGAATGGCTAAGATGGCAAAACAGGTAAGCTTGTTAAGGAAAGAACAACATGAACTAAAGATTTAGTGTACAGTGATTTTATTTAATTTGGCAAGCAATGATGCTACATTCCACTGTGCTTTTCCTGCCCTTTTCATTATGTTATTGACATTGATCTGTTTATATTTTCACAGGCATGTCTCAGCCGAGAGCAGTATGAGGATAGGAACAAACCTGCTGAGCGCTAATGTCTGAGCTGTGTGACATGTTAAGTAAACAATTAATCTTTATGGATGTGTCCGATGCATATCTATGACTTTTTGAGAGCTGCAAAACAGAAACCACTTCATACAGACCAAAACACGTTTTCCCCTGATTTATTTTGTCATTTATAGGGCTATAAATCAATTAAACATTTTAATTACATTAATTATATGACATACTGATTAATCAGATTAATCACAATTAGGTTAGATGAACTAAATGGCCCTTTGCAAACTACTTAGAGGACTTCAGGGTTAATAATACTGTAGTTTATTGCAGTCTCTGTCCTTTTGATAGGTCGGATGCCATAGTGGACTATTTTTTTTCTAAGTGGAAGCTATTATACACAGGTAGGACTTTAAAGTTATATCAACCACATATTTGTTTGGTGAGCACTTTCACTCTCTTCCTTTGTGGACTTGGCAAAGTTCCCTCTCTTTGGGTTTGGATTCTTTTAATCTGATGTAAATTTATGTTACATTTGATGTTTAAAACGTTTTTTTGGGTTAAACAACATTTACCTCAACCATCAACAAGCAAGATGAAGCAACTAATGGTAACATATTACACCATAGCCTGCTACTTATGAAAACCACAATGTCAAATCATCAGATATATTCAATTTCTAAACTTTTATATTGCTTCAAGAATGATAACTAATAAAATGCATATTTGTGTAGCTAATATTTAGTTCGTTTTACTAGACACCCCAAATGTAGGCCTATTTCTTCTTTGCCTGTGTTGACACATACACTTAGAAAAATCATAATTTCTGTACCTGGCAACTAAGGCTTCTTATGTCTTAAACCTTTTAAGCCTTATATTAGTATTACCTGGCACTATAATCACTGTACTCTATGCCCAACTGCTATTTCTATTTCATTCATCATCTTCATGACAGCAGAGACTGTGCGCACACTTAATCCTTGTTATTTATGCAGAGTTGATGATCAGTTCCTTCGATGCCTAGATGTAGGGTCTTATGGCAAAATGGTGTATTTTTCCATCATTAAAAGACGTGTTGGTTCTGTCACTTCATTTGAGAAATATGACTTGGAGTTTGGTATGGCAGCTGGCAGTAGTATTGAGGGATATACAGAGTGCAGTGTTGTATGACAGTTGGCAGCAATTTTCTGGGAAAAGAAAATGACACATGAATATATTGCTTTCCTTTGAGACTATTTTGAGGTGGTGCTGTGTATTTCTTTCAACTGGCAGTGAAAACGCCGTCCCTGGAACATTTGTGAAGATCCAAGCAAGGCACCAGAGAAGGATTTATAAGCCACTCATAGCTGTTAACAAATGAATATCAGACTCTGCTTGTGGTCGCAGGATTCATTGGACATAATAACCCTGCATCATGGTTCAGATTATTTATTATTACTATTAGAATTATTATTTATTTTTACCCAAACATCCTTGCAGAAATAAACAAAGCAAAATCTCCCAGTAAGGAAAACTCTATTATATTTATGCCGTATATGTTTGCATAGCTCTGACGCTGTGTAATCATTCCTGTGGTAATTCCCACCAGAGAGTAAAATTTTAATGTTTTTTTTTTTTGGGGGGAAATTACAAATTTGGGACATAATGACAAAACAGGATATCCAAAGGTTGTTGTTTTGTTTTTTTAAATACCACAGCATACTGCAAACATTTTAGTTGAGGCAGAGAAAATGAATAAATAAACTGGTAAACTTGACCACCCATGTAAATATTGAAAACAGCCTGGAGAAGATTATTTTGCTAAGAATGCAAATAAGCAAGTTTCAGCATGTCTCCTTAACCCCCTTAAACAGTCAAGTCCTCATAGTGAAGCATTTTCTAATCTCTTGAATATTTAGTAATATTTATATTGTTTTTATTATATATTTAGTATATTTGTGTAAACTACTTGTGCATTTACCTTTGCCATGCATTTGACTTTAAAAGCCACATTAATGTTAATGAAATGCAAAATATTTTGTACTATATTTGCATAATTATGCCATGCACGCTGCTTCGATCCTAATAACAGTCTGTTCATTGGATATTAAAGACCTTCATCTTAAAATAAGACTTAATTCTTAATTCGCTTAACTTAAAATTCATGGATCTTCTAGTTTTGCCCATGCAAAAAGCTTAACTGGTTTGTGCTGAGTGTGTGTACGTGTGTTTGTGTAGGCTATGCATGCACATATATACAGCATGAGTGTGTGTGTTCGCGTTACGCTTTGTTGCATCAGTGATGATAAGCTTTTTCCTCTTGTCTTCTGGCCTGAGCTCTTGTGACATCATCATTCATCGCCATCAGAGATCACTGGGGCCAACGTGGGTGGGCCGGACTAGGCCAACATCTGCAGGCAGAGAGCTTCCAGGACTCGTTTCATCTTTCTTCTCTCTTTTCTTTCTCTTTCTCCTAATTTTCTCTCTTCTTCTATTTTTTTATTTTAATGTTCATATCAGTTGATGTCTTCAGCATTTTTATATGGCACGGTTAATCATGACTTTTCTCTCAAAATGTTCGTTTTGAAGACAATGCTGTTCTAGAATTGGACAAATAAAGATTATATTTATTTAAAGATTGTTGTGACAATGACTACATTAACATGCACAAGAATACACCGATATTAATCAGAATTTGGTTATAATCCAATTATTGGAAACCTGAAACTGAATATCTGGAATAGTTTCTAGAAATCTGAAGACATTTGAAAACAGTTAATCCAAATTTACTACTTTATCAACATTATTAAGAATATTCACTGTAACCGAGCATTAAGTCATAGAACTCCGCAAAATAAATGGCAAGAACAAGCATCTCCAGTATTTCCAGAAAAAAAATAAATGTTGTATTTGAATGTCACAATTCGCTGAGGCACGGGCATGAGGAAACATGGAGATTTCACAGAACGAGAGTCTTTTAAGCTCGGGGCGTTTTTTGGTATTTTCGCCTAAATTTAACATACTCAAATTCAAATGTTTACCCTGCACACATACAATGGAGGAAATGAAAAAAAATGGTTTCATTGTAAAGAAAACCCTTTGAACTACAAAATATGAGTGTAATTCTTTATAAATAACATTATATACTTTTCAAATATTACTATAAACACAAAAAAAACATAGGCGCTTTTGGAGTTTTAAAACTAAGTATTTTTTTGAAAATCTGTAATTCAGGTTCTATTAGGCACAACTCTCTGCAATTTACTTTGTTTAATGGTATTCTTTGTAAAGAAGACACTCCAAGCTTTCAAATGAACCCATATATGGGCTGATACCATATAAGGAAGGCTATGTAAGTGAAGCATAAACATTTTTAACGTAATTTTGGACCTGTATCCGGGTCCACAGAGTTTAACTGGTTTTAATGATCCAAAAGGGAGAAAGAGCACAAGGATGACGTTCACAACAAGTAGACCCGACAGAGGAGAAATACACAGACAAGAACTTATAAACACAGGACAATTACCAAACACAGGTGCACAGAATGACTAATTAACTAAACGAGGACGACCCACGGTGGAGCCGACGGAGGGAGGAGCCATGGAGGACGAATGACCGCCGACTCCAGGGGAACCGACCAATGGTGGCGGAGCAGGTGGCGGAGGAGCCCGAGGTGGAGACGGAGAGCCAATGAGCCTGGGGGATGCCGAGGATCTGGGGGGCCAATCGTGAGCCTCTGGGCTCTCAGGGCTGCCCTCGGGGATCAGAGCCCACTCCTGGCTGGACTGGGAAAGACCAGCGGGGACGAAGGAGAGAGGGCAAGTCGACCTCTAGATCTTTTTCCCAGTCTATCAGGTCCCCTTCGAAGTCTAGCAGTCCCAGATGTATAATTAGCTCACCCTCAGCCGCGGTGCAGTCGGTGGAGCTCCACTCCGCGGGAGCTCCTCTCCGCGCTCACACCGTCCGCGGCTTTCTCCCTCATGGCTGGCATTGTCGCCGGCTCTCACACCTGGTCTGACGGATTGAGCTCCACATCCGGGGCGATCCTCTGCTCAGTCGCTTGGCTTTGTGCTGGCTCGTCGATCGCAGCGGGAATTGGCTCTCTGCCATCGGTGGGCTTGGGCTGATGCTCCGCACCGCGGGGAGATGGTGGGCTGGGCACTGGGTCTGAAGTGGATCTGACGAGTTCATCCACGGGGCAGGTGGTGGATGGCGATCCGTTTCTCGCCAGAGTCCACTCCATGAAGGCGGCGAAATCCTCTCGAGGACCATCTTCGGACGATGGCGCATCGTCCGGGTAGCTGGTGGTGCTAGCTAACAGCCGGAACAGTCTCGTATGGTCCTCGAGAGAGCTGACCCCCTGCTCCAGCAGGAGGAGGAGGAATTCTGGGCAGGTGAAGGGATCCATAAGGGGAAATACAACGGAAACAAAAACACAAAGAAAAACCGGAAACAAAAACAGAGAGTAGACGCACGGAGGTAACTGAGGAGGAGGAGACGTGGAGATTTCACAGAACGAGAGTCTTTTAATGATCCAAAAGGGAGACACAGAGCACAAGGATGACGTTCACAACAAGTAGACCCGACAGAGGAGAAATACACAGACAAGAACTTATAAACACAGGACAATTACCAAACACAGGTGCACAGAATGACTAATTAACTAAACGAGGACAGGAACATGACCAAATAAGGGAACACAGGAACAGAAACCGGGGCAAAACATAACAAAACAGGTCCATGATCCTGACAGAATCTGAATTTACTTACTGCAATCGGAATATTAAATAGTCTCTTTCAGAATAAAGGCTTAACCAGAATTTAAAGCTTAATGGGATAGTCCACCCAAAAATTTAAACTTGTACCCAAAAGAAGATGTTTTGAAGAATGTTGGTAACATAAATGTAGGTTCTCGTTGACTTCTATTGTATTTTGTTCATACAATAGAAGTCAATGGGAGCCAAAGCTGTTTGGTTACCAACATTCTCAGTAGCCCCTCACTGCAGTACACAAGATCCATCCAGGGGGTGGAGATGGTAGGTTAAGGGGTGGAGATGGGTAGGTTTAGGGGCGGAGATGGGTAGGTTTAGGGATCAGAGGGTGGAGACGGGTAGGTTTAGGGATATGGAAGGTAGGAGGAGTTGGATCTGGATCCAAACTCGCCCCCTGGATCTTGTGTTCTGCAGTGACGACCATCTCAACATTCTTCAAAACATCTTCTTTTCGGTTCCACAGAAGAAAGAAAGTCATCGTTTGGATCGACATGAATGATGACAGAATTTTCATTTTTAGGTGAACTGTTATATTGTAAATTCAAAACCAACATTTCTAAAAATTAATTTATGTTATTTTTATATCTGCACATGTTAATCAAGCATACTTTTTGGAATGAGGAGTTTTTGTAGGCTATTGAAAGAAATGAGCATATAACCTCCTTTTAGGAATAAGAGCCTTAATAGAAAAAACATGTTTCAGTCATTTCCTCATGAAATAGTTCACCTAAACATTATTATTATTATTATTATTATTATTATTATTATTATTATCATTATTGATTAATTCATTCATTCATCACTGATGTGATGTTATGATGTCACAAAATAAAATGCAAAAAAAAAAACTAAAATGGTACTCCTAGCTGTAAATCTGAGCCATATTGAGAATGTTGATATTCATTCATTATTATGCAAAATCGTAAAAGAGGGAGTGGAGTGGGAAAGATAAAACATAGGCATTTTGCAGAGGTGGGACCAAGTCATTGTTTTGCAAGTCAAAAGTAAGTCTCGAGTCTTTGCATTCAAGTCTCGAGTCAAGTCTCGAGTCAAGACAGACAAGTCCCAAGTCAAGTCCCGAGTCAAGACAGGCAAGTCTAAGTTGAGTTGCAAGTCCTCAGCTGTAAGATTCAAGTCTTAAACAAGTCATTAGT
Source organism: Sinocyclocheilus anshuiensis (assembly GCF_001515605.1). Taxonomy (NCBI): domain Eukaryota; kingdom Metazoa; phylum Chordata; class Actinopteri; order Cypriniformes; family Cyprinidae; genus Sinocyclocheilus; species Sinocyclocheilus anshuiensis. The sequence continues at coordinate 2,074,025 of NW_015542351.1, forward strand.
GCTTTTTGCCCTAATTAGTGTCTCAGTATTAATTACCATATCAAATTCATAGTAATTTATCAGGAAGGCAGGTAGAATTTGTTTGACATAGTTCAATTTCATGTGAGATGGGTGCCCTTAGTGAAACTACTCAAGTTCAGTTTAGGGATTGTGCCAAAATAGGATAAACAGTGAAAAAAAACTATTTTATTAGTAACAGAATAGCAAAGACAACATAATTTCATAGAATTAACAGCTGCAACATACTTTGCATGTGTGCATAACTATAATGATATGCATTAGTGCAAATAGCGTAATTCAAGATTATCAGACATTAAAGATATTATTGATAATCGTATAATCTATTATTTTTAAGTAACGTTAATATGACTGTATCTTTGTAATAATCTTTAAGCAAATGTAACGTTATATTGTTTGTGAAGCTGACCTGTCAGCGCGCAGTTGAGTTGCAAGTCTTTAAGCTTCATATTTTAAACAAGTCATAGTGCTCTTTGCCCAAATTAGTGTGTCTCAGTATTAATTACCATCAAATTTATAGTAATTTATATCAGGAAGGCAGGTAGAATTTGTTTGACATAGTTCAATTTCATGTGAGATGGGTGCCCTTAGTGAAACTACTCAAGTTCAGTTTAGGGATTGTGCCAAAATAGGATAAACAGTGAAAAAAAACTATTTTATTAGTAACAGAATAGCAAAGACAACATAATTTCATATAAATAACAGCTGCAACATACTTTGCATGTGTGCATAAGAATAGCTATATGCTTCTAGGTGTTATATCTAAGCCAATGAGACATTATTTGGAACCTCAATGAAAAAGATTTAAAAATATGTGAGCGGAAACGCAGAAAGAACTGCTTTGAAAGAACTCGAAGAGTAATAACACAGGAATAACACAGTAATAACACAGTAATAATAGAATTTACTCGGGGATAACACATTAATAACACAGGAATAACTCAGTGACAACAGAAATAACACAGGAATAACACAGTAATAACATGGTAATAACAGAAATAACTCAGGAATAACACAGAAATAACACAGGAATAACACAGTAATAATGCAGTAATTACACAATAATAACACAGTAATAACGCAGGAATAACACAGTAATAACACAGG
>NW_015542352.1:0-273 GCF_001515605.1 Sinocyclocheilus anshuiensis
CCACATGCACAACAAGTCATTTAGACATTTGCAATAGTTAGTTTTTTTAAACATTCAGATTGGTTCTATGCAGTCAATCCGTTTCGCAGTTCTTTAAACTGTTGTTTTCGCTTGCAAATCACTGTTCACAGGCTTGCAGTGCTTTTTACCGTCCTTTGGCGAAAAAAACGTGCCAAAAGTGTAAGCGCAGAAAATTGGAAGTCAGAAGCATGCAGATCATATTTATTTTGCGTTAGCATGAAGCTGCAGTTTCACAATACATGAATTACACTT
>NW_015542352.1:283-476 GCF_001515605.1 Sinocyclocheilus anshuiensis
ACTTCTATTATTAAATAATACTTGATTATCATATTATAATGCTTGACTGCTTGACTGACTGATATTAAGAGTGCACTTTCAGATATTTAAAAAGCTGTACCATTTTACAAAGATTATATATGTTTGTAAAATGGCATAACTTAGTTTACCCTTAAGATGGCGGCGCGTTCACACGCTGCGGCTTCTCTCTCTC
>NW_015542353.1:0-1893 GCF_001515605.1 Sinocyclocheilus anshuiensis
AACAAGGAGCTGGTAACATCATTGTTTCTAAGGTAATTAAAGCCACAGCTTTACTGTTAGTAGAGAAACACAATTATTATACATAATTCATACATACACCTTCTCTCTCTTTCTCTCTCTCATAAATGAACACTCGATGAATTACAATTTTCTGAGAATATAACATTGAAGTGGAGATCGCTAAACTGCAAGCTAAGCGGTGTTTTCAGAAAGCAAGCACGTTTATCCACAGTGGAGAGAGTGCGCGTGCACACGGTTGCCAGGTTGACAAAGTTAAGTAGCACACTTAGCAGATATTTCCGTATTGCCCAAGTGGGAAGCTCTGTTTCGGGCATTACGTGTCTTGCCAGGTTGACAAAGATAAGTAGCACATTTATCAGATATTTCCGTATTGCAAGTGTAAAGCTCTGTTTCGGGGATTACATCTCTTTATATCAGGCAACCCAGATGTGTTCCTCTGCGGCCAGATTAAACCTTGTTGTAGCCTATATATGCTCTATTCTTTCTTTTTTAGAAACCTCACACTTTTCTACTCAATTTTAAACGTTGTAAAATTTTAAACAATTTAAGCGTGGTCCACTGCTGCACACATGCCACAATATCGATACAGGGCCAGCTGTATCGATGCTCGTATCGTCAAATCTCTGTGACGATACATCGTCATATCAATATTTTGAACACAGCACTAGCGCCGCGCCACTCGCGTCCGGTTTAGACACGGTGTAATATTGGTTTTGCTTTGTTTCACAGAACTATTGTTGCCTGGGTACGTATGTGTGGGGCGGAGCTATCAAAATAGGGGCAAGACCCTTTTGGGGTAGGGGCATGTTTGTTTTGGTGATTTCAAAATCAAATCGCTTACCCCACCTTTAAGAACTGTTTACGTTTCAAGTTTGCTAATAATCCTGATTAGCAAAAAAAAAGGAGATACACTATAAATGATCATTAATATACAATGTTTTTTTTCACATTTAACTCTAATATTAATAAAAAATGCCATAGTTTATTTTGGAATATCTGCAGTAGTAGCCTTTTTAGGAGTATCTCAAGTTAATATCAGACCACAACATTCAATTTAATTCAGTAGATATTTCCTACTAAAAAAAAAAAAAAACCTAAACCATTATCTGTAAAATTAATATTGTTGAATTGTATTCATTCTTTAAAACCGTTCTTTCCAGCATTCAGCACAAATATGAATAAATATAAAAACCTTAAGTTTTTCATAATAAAAGCTTTGTTTGTTGGATACTAGCAAAGACTATAGAATACCCAAGATGTGTCACTCATATAGTTTTGAATGGGGAAAAATGCAATGCTCAATGGACCTTTTTCACGTTTCCGGGTTTCTCAGCAGCGGTAGTCGTCATAGTTGGGTAAACTTGAAGAGCAGTGAATGGGAGAGCACCACAAATATATTTTTTGCATTCCCAGTTGCTCAAATAGCAAAAGAAAAACTCCACGATAAGTGTTTTCATGACTTTCAATAAAAGGAAAAAATTGAGAGAGACTGATAACAGCTGTCAGAAAACAGAACAGTGTCAAACTTACCGTCCCTCCCATAGACGCTGCATTAGAAACACCCTCACATTAGCGTTAACAATTTTTTTGTAATTTGATGCAAAGGTGATATAATACAAAGAATAGTGTTATAAATGTAGATACATTTTAAAAAAAAAATACAAATATGAAAAACTTTCGAGGATTTACGATTCTGATGACCGTTAAACGCTTCATCAGTCTTGTGAAAAGGTCGAACGAAGCCCCACCCTCTGAGCAAAAGAACCAATCGCTAATCGGTAAAGTCAGCGCGTCACTGCAGCTGCCGTTAGAAGTCCCGGTTGCTATAGAAACAGTCAACGCTCTGAGACGTGCGCTTAGGACTGCGCATGC
>NW_015542353.1:2065-5959 GCF_001515605.1 Sinocyclocheilus anshuiensis
TCGGTGTGACGAATGTCTGAAGCCCTTATACCATCACGCCAATTCATTGGCCAAATAGCGCTTAGCACCGCCCCCAACGTGCACGTAGGTGAGCTATATCAGCATGCTGTGCGCTATTTCATCAGATTTCATGGAAGCGAATCATCTGTCGCCCGTAGGAAAGCATTCTTTTTGTCGTGTTCTTAGCTAATTCCTTCAAAAGAGCAGTTTACTCCTCTTCAGCGGACACGATGAGCTACAGGAGATGCATCGAGCCATGTGACAGGTTCATCACAGGAGGAGACACTCATGACAGGTGCGTGCAATGTTTGGCCCTACAACATGCCCAAGCGTTTAGCCTTTTAAGCGACGTACAGATGAGGAATACAAGCGATTTATTAAACAGAGGTGTCTGTCCATTATAAAAAGATAAGCCCTTATACCATCACGCCAATTCATTGGCCAAATAGCGCTTAGCACCGCCCCCAACGTGCACGTAGGTGAGCTATATCAGCATGCTGTGCGCTATTTCATCAGATTTCATGGAAGCGAATCATCTGTCGCCCGTAGGAAAGCATTCTTTTTGTCGTGTTCTTAGCTAATTCCTTCAAAAGAGCAGTTTACTCCTCTTCAGTGGACACGATGAGCTACAGGAGATGCATCGAGCCAAGTGACAGGTTTATCGCAGGAGGAGACACTCATGACAGATGCGTGCAATGTTTGGGCCTACAACATGCTCAAGCGGCGCTTAGCGGCCTTTCTGATTGTCGACACTGTGATAGCCTGCGGCTAAAAGCATTGCGCTCGAGTTTCGCGGCCTTCTCGAATAAAGTAGGCCTTGCGTCTAACCCCCGCTATCCTGTTTCTGCGGTTGCCGAGGCGCCGCACGAGACGGTCGCTTGGGGTGACGCATGCGAGCCGAGGCTCTTAGAGGGTGAGTCAGCGGAGTTTTCTCCTTTTCTCTCGCTCTCTCCAGGCCATGTGCAAGCGCTCAAAGAGTGCTGTGGGGATCCCGTGGTCTTTGTCAATGATAATTTACGGCCTACCCCGGAAGCTCTTGATGCGATGTATTTCGGTTGTATGCCGTATGACAAAGACGTGCTGTCCACAGCGGCCTCCGATTCGGAGGATTTATTGGGTGAAGTGTGCAGTTTTCTCCCTCCGAGTGGACAGGAGAAACGCACCTCCCTGTCTTACAGCGAACTGTTAGACGTTGTAACGCTCGCTGTGGATAAGCTGGGGTTAGAGTGGGATAGCGAGCCGGCACAAAATCAGGCCCAGGCGAAACTGGACGACCAATTTTTGTCTAGCCGCACTCCGTCTTAGCCCCATCGGTCTCGCCCTTTCTTCCAAGACCTCCACCACGAGGTTTCGAACAACCTTTTTCGGCGCGTATTACTAATCCCGCTGCCGCTGATTTCGCCACTGTTTCTAAAATGGCGGAACACGGCTATGTGGCGATGCCGGCCGTAGAAGAGACTCTCGCGGCACATCTCGCGCTGAATTCTGCTCCGTCTTGGAAGTCACGCCCTCTGTTGCTGTCCAAGCTGTGTAGGATTACGTCCGCTTTAATCGGAAAATCTTACATGGCCGCTGGGCTACACTCCATTCTATGGGGAAGTCGTGGCCTAATGGTTAGAGAGTCGGACTCGTAACACAAAGGTTGCGGGTTCGAGTCTCGTATCACCATACTTGGCCACGTCACTTTCACTTTCATGGGTGTACTCCAGGCTTATCAAGCAGATGTGCTTAAGGAGCTGGACGAGGGAGAGGGCCTGACCCCAGAGGCTGTTAAAGAGCTCAGGCGAGCTACTGACTTGGCGCTTAGGGCTACCAAGCACACGGCTCGGGCAGTGGGCAGATCCATGGCAGGTTTAGTGTCAGTTGAGCGGCACCTTTGGCTCACTCTCACTGACATTAAGGAAAAGGACAGGACATTTCTAGTCTAGCGACTAGAGACCCATAGGTCTCGCCCTTTCTTCCAAGACCTCTAGTCTAGCGAAACAGCAGTCTGCCGCGTTTCGTCAGCTCATCCCGCGCAGGGCTAGGGAAGTAGAGTGTCAGCCACCTGCGGCTCGTTCACGCTCGTCCTCTTTGCAGCGCCCTCGCGAGGTCCAGCGGCATGAGCCGTCGCCTAAGTTACCCCCTCGTAAGGACTGGGGTCCTAGGTCTCGCCCACCTGCTCACCCACGGCAACGCAAGCGGATTGCCCTGAGTTCGACGTCCAAGGCCTCTCGTTCTCATAGCAACGAGAATAGCAGTTCCTGATTCCTCTGCTCGTCTTCAGAGGCCAGGCCCTCCTTTAGAGAGTGTGGACGAACCGCACAAGCGTATTCGCCTCTCTTGTTGTGTCCTCCTGACTCAGATCTTGACGGTCCAGCCGCATACTGCGCCTCGGGCAGTTTTAGTTCAAGTCCTTATGACGAGCACCCTCTCAGATACTCTGCGCGTTCCAGCCTTCAGAGTTCGAGAGAAAGCCCAAGGGTCATGCGAGCATGGCCCGTTTATGACGGCCTTCAAAGCTCCCACTTTTGGGGTGGTGGGCAGGCCCGACAGGACAATTGGACATCTTCCTGTTATAGATTTTCCTGCCACTCAGGTGCTCGGGGACCCTATACAGGAAAATCAGTTGAACGTTCCAACCGTAGAACGACTAAAGCCCCTGGCAGACTATTGGGCCGCGTGGAGACGACTGCCCGACGTCTCACAATGGGTACTACGCACTGTTCGACACGGTTACACCATCCAATTTTGGAAAGGGCCACCTCCTTTCAGCGGGGTTCTTCCTACGACGGTACGTCCTGGGGAGGCCTCGATTTTAAGTCAGGAGATTGTGTCACTCCTAGAGAAAGGGGCTATAGAGGAGATACTCCCCACTCAGATGGAGTCAGGCTTCTACAGCCGGTATTTTGTTGTGCCCAAGAAAGATGGTGGTTTACGTCCGATTTTGGACTTACGTCGCCTAAATCTTGTGCTCAGAGTGAGCAAGTTCAAGATGCTAACAGTAAAGTCCATTCTGTCTCAGATTCAATCCAAAGATTGGTTTGTAACCATCGATCTGAAGGAAGGAAGTTCCTCGGGTTTGCTTTCGAGGGCAAAGCTTACCAATATTGTGTTCTTCCGTTCGGACTAGATTTGGCTCCTCGAACGTTTACAAAATGTATGGACGCAGCTCTGGCCCCGTTGCGGCTACAGGGCATCAGAATTCTGAACTACCTGGACGATTGGCTAATATTAGCTCAATCTCAGGATCAGGCACGGACACATCGAGATCTGGTACTCGATCATCTGAGGAGTCTAGGGTTACGGACGAACCTACAAAAGAGTGTCCTGCTGCCGTGTCAGCAAACTACCTTTTTGGGGGTGGACTTGGACTCTTGCACGATGCGGGCACGACTGTCTCCCGCACGTGTACAGTCAATACAGACCTGTCTAGGTCAGTTCAAGACAGGGCACCTAGTACACGTAGGCTTGTGTCTCAGACTGTTGGGTCTGATGGTGGCGGCGTCCCCTGTAGTTCAGTTGGGCCTGCTCCACATGTAACCGTTTCAGTGGTGGACCAAGAGCCAGAACATTTCACCTCATTGTCATCAGCTTCGCAGAATTACGGTTACACGCAAGGGCTTTTGTGCTCTAAGCCCGTGGATGAGACCCCAATTCCTTCAAGAAGGAGTCCAGATTAGAGGTCGACCGATATGGGTTTTTAACTGGCCGATGCCGATATTTAGAAATCAGGGCAACCGATGGCCGATATATGATGCCGATATTTTGGCCGATTTTCTTTTTTTTTTTTCTTCATCTCATAAAAGTGAGTTTGAGTAAATTATTATTGCAGGGTACAAGATAGTAATAGTAGTAGTAGCCTAATTCAGAGTAATAATACATGGCTCAAAACTTAAGCACCTTCTCAAAACA
>NW_015542353.1:6025-26122 GCF_001515605.1 Sinocyclocheilus anshuiensis
TGGACTGTTCTCTAATTAATTCATAGGAAAACCTTTCTTTGAATGAACACGCATATCCTTCAGGTCATTGTGTATACCATTACTGTTCTTGTATATTGTCTGTTGTAGTGTATGCTGTTTTATGCATGTTATGATAGACCACTAGTTAATATAACCTCACCTATATCATGTTTGGTCTCTATGAATTCATCTTCGGATGATCTAATTGATTCGTAAGAGTGAGGAGGAAGTGGGAGGGTGCTGAGCCTGTGGCTGTTCTGCACGCAAACATCAATGTCTTGAACTTGATGCGAGCCGCAACAGGTAGCCAGCGCAGGGAGCTAAAGAGAGGTGTGAAGTGGGCCCTTTTGGGCTCATGGAAGACCAGTCGTGCCGCTGCATTCTGAATCATTTGTCGAGGTTTGATTGCCCTTGATGGAAGTCCAGCCAGAAGAGCATTGCAGTAGTCCAGCCTAGAGATGACAAGGGCCTGGGCAAGAAGTTGTGCAGCATGCTCTGTTTGGAAGGGCCTGATCCTCCTGATGTTGTGCAATGCAAAACTGCATGATCGAGCTGTCTTTACAATATGGTCCTTGAAGGTCAGCTGGTCACCAAAGAATAATTATTGATTAACCTAGCAGGATGATGAAATCATGCTGTAGAGTCGGAGTGGCAGGGAAAACGAGAAGCTCAGTCTTTGCCAGGTTGGGCTGCAGGTGATGTTCCTTTATCCATGCCGAGATGTTTGCCAGGCAGCCTGAGATCCATGCAGCTGCGATTGGATTGTCTGGTTGAAATTAATGATAGAGCTGTGTGTCATCAGCATAGCAATGGTAGGAGAAACCATGTGCTTGTATAATGGGTCACAGTGATGTAGTGTATATGGTGAAGAGGAGGGATCCAAGAACTGATCCCCGAGGAAACCCTGTGACCAGTTGGTGTTCTTTGGATACCTCTCCTCCCCAGGAAACCCTGAAAGACCTACTTGTGAGATAAGATTCAAACCAGTGGAGTGCAGATCCTGTGATGGTAAACAGGAGAATCTGATGATTCACAGTGTCAAAAGTGGCAAATAGATCCAGCAGAATAAGAACTGATGATTTGTAATCAGCTTTCACAATCTGCAGGGCTATACTGACTGATAGTAAAGCAGTCTCAGTTGAATGGCCGCTGCTGAAACCTGATTGGTTAATGTTCAGTTGGTCATTCTGTGAAAGAAATAATGTAACTGTGTCTATAAAGGTGTGAACCACATGTTCCATTCCATTAGAATAACAAAGGAACAGCATTCCTCAGGAACGTCTTGTAGATTGCAGGATCTCCTGCGGGAAGATCCTAACAGTATTGTATCTAGCCCTTTTGTCTTTAGGTATAAAATTCTATCCCACAGACAGAACTTTGGGAGAAGCTAAGATTTAGACTGTTTGAAGGATGGCATGCTAACATCGCTATTGAAGAACTCCTACACTACCATCTTCAATAAATTCTTCTCCCCACCAAAATTTTGGTCAAGCCTGCTTAATTTTTTGTATTAGAGAAATCTAGTACATTGGTGAGCCACCCAAAAGACTGCTCAGCAAACATACAGTAAAGATGATGATACATGGTGCAACTTTTTAGGTTAGAAGGGGTAGTATGCACTGGCCTGTCTAGACAGATATTGTCTTACAAGGGTTAAGATTGTTTGAAGGATGGCATGCTAACATCACTTTTGAAGAACTGCTACATTACCATCTTCAATAAATTCTTCTCCCCACAAAAATTGTGGTCAAGCCTACTTCATTTTTTGTATTAGAGAAATCTAGTACATTGGTGAGCCACCCAAAAGACTGCTCAGCAAACATACAGTAAAGATGATGATACATGGTGCAACTTTTTAGGTTAGAAGGGGTAGTATGCACTGGCCTGTCTAGACAGATATTGTCTTGACAAGAAGTTAAAGTGGATCATAAAGTGTCAGTTGCTGTATTTATATCCAGAGATGAGAAATGGGTGGCTGAGCGAAGAGAGGAGGACACTACAGAGGCAAGATGGAAGGGTGAAAGGGAGCGTAGGTTTTGCCTAAAAGTAACTGGTAGAGGAATACAGGTAGTAATATGTAGGTTAAATGTAATAAAGAAATGATCAGAGATATCTAGAGGTTTTACCAAATGTTGTCTGTGATACAATTGCATGTGTAAATTAAGTCAAGCTGGTTGCCTGATTTGTTAGTGCTTGTGATGGTAAGCCATTTGGATGAAGCTAGGAGTGGAAGTGGAAGTCTGCAGTGTAAGGCTTGTCCAGATGGATTTCGAAGTCACCAAAGACTACAAGTGGACTGCCATCCACAGAGAATGAGGACAGCAGCCCATACAGCTCCTCTATAAAGGTGCCCAGTTGACCAGGAAGGCGATAAATCATTACAATATGGAGTTTAATGATATAGAGAGTTGATCGAGAGAACAGCAGGGATTGCGGTGTCTTCTGGACGAATCCAGGTCTCAGTCAAGCCCAAGATACTAAGAGTAGACAGAGAAGCAATGGCCAGAATGAAGTTTGTTGACAGCTGATTGACAATTCCAGAGACCCACAGAAAATGACAGAGGTGCAGCAGAAGAGGTGCAGATAGGACGTGGCTTAGCAAGATTGCATTGCCGTCTGCGTGTGATGTTAGAGCATTGTTGAGAGAGAACAAGAATGTATTGGAAACATACTACCGCCTACCTGACTCTGCCTGAGAGGTAAGGAAAAATACACTTACTTGAGATTATATTTTTTTATATCTCTGATTGTATTGTTGAAAACAATCGTTTATTGTACTATTGAATAAAATATTAGTTAAGCCGGTGTGTGGTGGGCGTTCTGGCGCAATATGGCTGCTGTCACATAATCCAGGTGGATGCTGCACACTGGTGTTGGTTGCGGGAATTCCCCCTTCCATGTAAAGCGCTTTGAGTACCCAGAAAAGCGCTATATAAATGTAACAAATGAATAATTCATTCATTAAAACAATCTTTTATTGTACTATTGAATAAAATATTAGTTCATTATCAAAGAAAGAAAAAATTAATAGCCATAATATGGACTATTGTAAATGCTGTGATACTGTGATGCTCAGATACTGTTATTTCCTTCTCACATTGCCAATTTCACCATTACCTCTTCACCTGAACAGTTTATGTTGCTGTATATGGTATCATTGTAATCCTTGACCATCAAAACATAGGGGTAGACATCACCTTTTCTGTGTTATCACATTTGGTTCAGGAGATATAACACAAAATACATAATTTGGTTATGGCGGAAAGTAAAATGGTCGCCATGGCAACCACGAGGTGTTTTTGATGGCTCCATTTCTGAAAATGTTCAGGGTAGGGTTGCACCAGCCATTCGTAATTTCTTATTTAAATTAGAACGTTAAGTCCACACTAGAGGCTTAGTAACTACTAGCTAGTTTGTAACTAAATCTATACACTATTTGGTTGCACCAGTTGTTCGTAAGGCAGGACGTAGCAAGTAGTTCGTAAACTCTCCGTAAAGTAATGCGTAGTCGCATAATATGACGTTTACCCTAAATCATACAATTGAAACCTTCAAATACGCGAGCAGAACTTGTTTAAATGCTATGAATTTTAATTTATCCTTCATTCTAACTTCTTTTGCCTCACGTACTAACGGTAAAAATATAAATAAGTTTCCATTAAAAACAATACATTAATAACATTAGTCTATATGTAAGCTATTTTTATATGCAAATAACATTCAGAAACTGTAATTGAAATAAATAAGGATCAATAAATACTGAAAGAAAAAAAAACATAAATGCCATTTATTTATTATTTCATCTGACATGCGCAAGCGCACAGAGGTGCGCTGTAGATGGGGTGTTGAAGACGTGCTAAAAAAGAAACAAAGTACGTTTATTCACATATTGTTCTCTCTCTTAATTTGTACGTGAGTGTAAATGTCAGCAGCATCATATATGCCTAAAGAATTGAAGATTGTCGGGTAAAAGAAGAGCATATTGATGCAGTTCACTCAGTCTGCTATTTTATTCCAACCGTTACTCCTGACCAGACGCCTTCAGAAAATATTTAGTTTATACGTAGAGTTACACTTCAACTACGTGTAATGGTGAAATTTACCCATTTACGTCAAAACTAGGCTAAGTTGTAACTTACGTACAGCTGGTGCAACTGGCCCCAGGGCCCAAACCTGTACAATTGTACCAATATTCATGCTTTTATGAAAAAGTGAACATATCACCTCAAATTTTGCACATATCACCTGGACTAAAGAATAAGACACTCTAAAACTTCTTTTGCATATCCATTAAACCAGGATATTTTTTATTGCACACAAAATTTCAAAACATATTTTTAGCCTTTTTGTCATCTTCCTTTCTTTCTATTTTTCATTTTAAATAAACAAAATCAGAACAAACTTAACACTGTGTGGAGAGAAATAGGCCATATTTGCAAATCATGCATTAAATGGCATGACTCTGAAGTGCTGTTTTCAACCATTTTCTTTTCCCCAGTTCTTTGGAACAACCTTCACAGACCATGATTGAATGATCGATCGATGATTGAACAAAAACTGATCTTTGAGACAGCATCTTTTCTGGTCATGAGTGATTGTTTCGAGCAGGTGAACCTTTGAGAGGGGCAGTCTGCTGCCACTTATACTAAATAGTAAGACACTGTCAAGTGTCAGCACTGTATTTTTTTCAGCAGCATTGATCTAAATGGGATGTGTGTATTAGTTTTCACTGGATAAATAAATATTACATTACTACAGTGGAAAGTAGTTTATTCATAGTTAACTGTATTTTTCTAGTAGCGCCCTCTACTGAGCAGTATTGTTAATTCAAGTTACCATCACTGATTTAACTTTCAGGTAGCCTACTATAAAAGATTATGCACACATCTTTGACCTTTAACCGATTGTGTGCACATCCTGTACCCAGGAGTTGTTTCTGCTCTTTTAAGGGTGCAGCTGCCAGCATTGTGGCAGTAAGGGGCTCCTGGCCTCTCACATGAACCACCGGCTCTGTATTTGTTACTATCTAAAAAACAGTAAAAGAAAGATTGCTGTATTTTTCTATTTAATGCTCAAATGGTCACATTGCAAAGGCCAAAAAAATTTACTTTATGAAGTTGTCCTTAGTTTGAAGGGGGTTTTTTTTGTTGCTTTTCTGTTGACACATAATTTTTACAGTGTTCTTGTATTTACAGAGACAGTCAGCAAAGTTCACACTGCGAGAGGGGGCTAAACTGGGGCCCCTGGACTGTGTTGTACTGGAATGCTGCTACATCATAAATAAATGGTGAATAAAATGCCTCCACACTGTCAATTCACAAAGTTTGATATACGTGCATGTTTTAGGCACTTTCTATGTATGTCAAAAATACTTTTTTTAAATCCAGCTTAATCTTAATTACGTTTAACAGTTAAAAATAGTTCAAAAATGAGGAACGCTTCACGAATTTGCTTGTCATCCTTGCGCTACTGCCGAGCCGATCTTCGGTTCCAATTCTGTTTCAACTGTTCTAATTTGCGCGCACGCTGATTGGCGTGACACTTTGACTGTGATTGGTCCATCGGGATGTTCTAATTTACATGCACCACAATTGGTCCGGATGCGAAGCTTGCTATTTGTCCATTTTGATGTTTCAATTTGCTTTCATGCCGATTGGCCATGTGGACGGGTCCACAGACAGCGCGTTTTTAGAACGGGGTGTGAGGCACGTCAGTACTGTACAGTGCTTCGGTGTGTCAGCATCGACAAAATTATTTCGACATTCATCTTCGCCATTTCAACGCATCAGGTAAGGGTGATCTAGTATTTACTTCGGTGTACATTGGTAACTGTAAGTACTGTAAGCGATTTATGTCGTGTAAATCAGCTACGTAGGCGTAATTTAAGATGCAAATTGCTGTCGATTGCAGAAGTCCGTTTCTTCTGTAATAGTTGAAGCGTCACTTTTTTCGTTTAGGAATTCTGAATTAGTTACAGTATTTCGATGCATCCTTATTGACAAGTAAACGCGGTGTTAATGTAGTAAACGTTTAGTTATCGTGTTTTTGCCAGACGGGTTGTTGTTATTATGACTACCATCGTGGTTTTACTTCCCATTTTATGGTTAAAGTATTGTTACTGTATTAAAACAATGGCACGTAACTGGTTTACTACAAATACCATGAATACTTACATTAAGTTTTTCTCTTTGTGCCTAGAACTGGCACACTTACTGTATGAAATTAATGATGAAGTTTACTTTATAATGAAGTTCAAGGTAAAGTTTACTGTATGTCAGTGTTCTTTGTCACTTGTTGCAAGAGTGCAGGTAACAGCAGGTGTTAAAGTGACCCCCTGCAGTGCCATGTGCACCTGTGTGGGTGTGGGGGACAAACATGAAAGGTCATGGGGTTCACACCCGCTCAGGTGTCTGTTCGACCCTTTGTTCTTCTGAACTTTATGGAGTTGGAAAGAGTTGGTTTTACTGTAGATTACACACTTTTTATTTCTTCATCTTATCAATGCAGTGCTTGATGTATTGAATAGCTAGATCACACTATACTGTATTTGTGTGTTTTAACAGTGCTGTGCCTTATGTTTCTCTCTGTGCCTTATAGAACATGGATTTCAAAGCCAACTTCCGTAGAGAGGGCTCTGGTGAGCTTACGCTCAAGCCATCAGCTGAGGCAGCAGCCCTGGCTGCTGCCTACAGGAAAAACCCCACTCCTGGACGGTCATGGCCTGCTGTTAGGGTCAAGGAGGAGGCCATGGCTCGTGTGGCTGCTGCTGGAGGGGACACCGGAAATTGGCAGCTAGTGCTAAGCGAGAGCGCCCTGCAGTTTGGCCAGTACCGTGGGAAAACCTTTAAATGGTTGCTATCTAATGATGTTGGATATTCAGCCATGGTGCTGGCCTCTCATCGGCAGGAGCGGGAGCGTGGAGACACGTCCACAGCTGCAGTAATGGGCAACAAAGATGCGTTGCTGCAGTATGCGGGCCTGTTTCCAGATGTTATGGCAGCCATACAAGAGTGGCAGTTTCGAGAGGGGTCCGGGACAACGGGCCAGGAGGACAAGCTCCTTGTCGGGTTTGGAAATTTTGTCACCCTGACGTTTAAGGATCTCTATGACGCCAAGGATAAGGACAGAAAGGGGTAAGATGTTAATCTAATAGAAGCTGCTGGCTGTAGGAATGTGTAGTGTATGGGCTTGAGTTAGTAATTTTTTGTTCTCGATTCAGCTTCATCAGGTGGGTGAGGCAGAAGAAGGACATCCATCCTGGCACAAAGATGGAGGCTCTGCAGAAGTACATTAAGAGAAGAGACGCTGAGAAGTTGCGACCAAACCTTCCCAAAACAGCACCTCCAGGCACACGACTTACTTCTTGTTTGCTTGTTATTGGATATTTTGTTGCTTTTACATCTTGTAATTATTAATACTTATTCTAATATTAACAGCGGTCGCTTCTAGCTCGGCGTCTACAGAGGAGCCATCAGATGCTGATTTGCTTGCTGCAGCTGCACACATAGACGTTGCGGGTGAGAATGACATCGTCATGAATGGGTTTACATTTGTGGTTTTGTTTTCAGAATACTGTTGTGCATTGTATAACATGTTTTGTGATTCTGTATTATCAGCTTTCAGATGATGGTTTTGGAAACAGTAAGGTAGGAGGTGTATTACACCTTCTGATCATGCCAGCCCATACCCTGGCTTTTTTGTACCTCTCTTGCCTTTTTATTATTATTTTTTTTTATTCATATTTTTTTTTTGCTTTTTAAATTCCATGGCAATTCCCTTTACACTTTTTTCCACCGCCGCAATTTTTCTTCTCATCTTTGAGCATCTAACTTTTTCACCCAATGCTGCCACACACAATTGTTTGTCATAGTCACCTTATCTTTTTTGCACATCTTCATCTGTATATTTGGTGCATTTCCAATCATTAACTCTAACATACTACTAATGTTTAACATTAGTTCTAACATCTAGCGGTAGTAAATAGTAACTGTATTAATCTCATGTAGTAGTGATTAGTAATATTATATGCAACAATAAATGTAACGTTGCCTTTTCTATGGGTCTCATTCACTTTTTCTTTTATGCTTTGCAGCTGATGCAAGCCAGTCAGTCAGTCAGCCAGAAGCCCTGCCCTCTTCAGAGAGAGCTGTGCCAAAAAAGCAGCCAGCGCCCACTGAAGAAGTAAGACAAATCTTCAAATGGTATCTTAAAAGGAGCCTTCATGAAAGTAAGAAGTAAACACAATTTTTCTCTCTTACTCCCACAGCTGCTGCTGCCTGAAGGTTGGAAGCAGACGCTTCCAAAAGAGCAGCACTTGTGGGTCAGCAAGGCTCTCTTTACGAGAGACAAGTCTGGGAAGTTGGCACTGAACAAAAATCTGCATCTGTGGTGGTCTCCCCCTGGACCCCGTCCTTTGTACTCTCAGCCTCCTTCTAAACCTGACGCCTTCTTTCACAGCAGGCTGTTCCTCTGGGTTCCCTACCGCATGTGGGCATACAAGCTGCTGTGCTTCCAGCCCAACTGCCGTCGCCTTGGGATCCAGCTAACAGCTTCCGGCATGTACAAGACTGTCCGGAGGGTCTTGGACCTAAACGGGTGGTACTTCATGGCGACTGAGTACCTTGAATGCCGGACCTGTAAAAAGAAGCTGGCAGCCTGGTCACGAGACATCCTGGACCAGTTGGATCCCAGCCACCGTGAACAATTTCCTGCAGTCCTTACCTACAGGTATAAGGTGTTTTTAAGTCTCTTAACATAATACCTCTTACTGAACAAAAATATATGGGAATATACGGCAAAATATAATGTGATATATTACATAATACATTTCCATATATTGGAAACTATTGCTCTCATTTTGCAATATACAGCAATATATGCATATATTGTGACATAGAAGTAAATATTGTGCTATGGACTTCTTTATTATCTATAGGTTGTCCTGCGATAGGGAGGTTGTCAGATTGATGCGGGGGCGCACGCTGGGGAACAGTGCCACAGCTCTGTACAGGCACCTGTGCCTCAGGCATAAAGAACATTTCCTGGGCCAGTCAACAATGCACCTGTCTGTGCTGAGGAATTTTGTAACCCAGAACACTGATCCCAGCAGTCTCATTGCCCCGCTGCCACAGATGGTGCCTGTCCCTAGTCCATCTTGGCTGCTGTCAGTGTACACTAGAGACGTACTAACACGGCTACCTGAACTAAAGGCCCGTGTCACCTCTGTCTATGGCTCCATCTCAAAGATGGATTCCACCAAAAAGGTAACACCTGATTTAGTGTTACATTTAGTGTCATTTTTTCATTGTAAAATAAAAATGTCCTGTTCCTTTGATAATGATAATACTTCTTATCATGTACTTTAGGTCACCAAGAAGCTAGCTGGTGATGCTGCTGGCACCACTGCGTGGGTGACAGATGTGGGGAACGAAATTGGACAAGTCCTCATGTGTGTCCTCACAGAAGGAGAGGGAAAGGGCCTGCTTCCCATGTGTTCCGGACTTGTGGATCGCTACCGCCGAGCTGGAGAAGCTCCTCCGCAAGTCCTTTATGTGGACCGGGACTGCTGCAGTGTAGGAGGTAAAAGCAAGGCGGCGGCAATGTTTAGTGAGTGGGACCAGCTGGTGGTCAGGCTGGATGTGTGGCATTTCATGCGGCGCATCGCAGTCGGGGTCACCACGGACTGCCACCCGCTGTACGCCCCCTTCATGGGACGCCTCTCAGCCTGCATCTTCGAGTGGGATGCTGGTGATGTTGAGAGGTTGAAGGAGGCCTGCGGCTGCAAGCCCACCACTAAAGAGTTGGCAAGGCACTGTCGTCGCCGCACTCGTGGGGCCCAGGAGACTAAGGAGCTGATCGGACAGCTCCTAAAGGACTTCATGGAGGCAACGGACACAATGGGAGTCAGGCTCTTTGACACGGACAGGATGGAAGAGATCTAGCGGACACAGCAGCGCCACATCGACTGCATCCAGGAGCCACCAGGTGTGCAGCTGTACAGGAAGATAGGGCAGGTGACCAAAGGGGGGGTCATTCTGCCCCAGTATCGCTGTGCACGTGGCTCAACATCCTTGGAGTCCTTCCACCTGCACCTAAACCTCTTTGTGCCAGGTATGCATTTTTCCTAAACAATGCGAGTTGTTTGTTCATGTGTTTTCCATGGTGCTAACTTCTTTCTGCCTGCTTTTTTAGGAACAAGTGCAAGTGACCTTCATTTTCAGATGTACCTGCTGGAAGGGCTTGTACAATGGAATGAGGCTCGTGCGGTTGCTGCCGTTGAAGGTGGCAGCAGAAATTATATCTGCTATGGTGGCCAACTGCAGCAGTACGCAAACATCCTGAGCCAGCTATTTATGGGCCTTAATTTGGCGGAGGACTACACCAGCCCTGGCGAATACACAGGTAACATGTTTGTGCACACATGACACTTTTGTGTAGTAGCTGTGACACCTGTATTTCACCCATGTGCTCATCACACTTTGAATGTCTACAGGTGAACTCATTGGTGTGGAATACTTGTATTCCCAAACAAGTAAAGCTTTTGAGGAAGACTTCGGTGCGTATCCTGATACTCCAGATGGGATTCAGGATGAAGACCTGAAGAGTGATCTGGAGAGTGATGAGGGGTTTGAGGATGTGGAGTTGGATGGTGAGCCCCTTGAAATCATGGAGCTCAGCTTCGATCCCCCAGAACCCATTCAGCAGCAGGCAGAGGCCATACAACCTCCTGGTCCGTCATCAGATACAGCAGAGTCTTCCTTGCCAGAGCCCATGAGAGATGAGCCGCCCACTCAGAGCCAGGTAACTGTACTCCCATATAGATATTAACATTGTGATAATGATCCTTTATTTTTATGTAAGTGGAAATGACCTTATATTCTTAATTTCAGGGGGTGCAGAGCCATGTAGCAGAGTCTTCCTTGCCTGAGCCCATGGAAGATGAGCCAGCCACTCAGAGCCAGGTGACTAAATTACCCTATAGGCATTAACACTGTGATAATGATCTTTTATTTTGAAGTAGAAGTTACTTCATTACCTTACTTTTAGATGTTTCAAAGTGATATGACAGAATAAGCATGATAACACTTAAGAGAGTGTAATAATTTACTTTAATGCACAGATGGAGAGCCTGGGACCAGATGGCAGACCTGGCTATGACCACGTCGTCAGGTTAGCCAACAGTCTGGTGGACCTCAGGCATGAGGGGTTCATTACACAGCAGAAGGTGGAGGAGATTGTGACTCTCTGGGATAAACTGTCAGAGTTTGACAAGGGCGCTCTCATCTACCCAGCTCGCCACCGCGATAGGCTGGTGAAGGGGCGCTTCAAAGTCAGTCATTCTGTGACGAATGTGACCCCTGGAGCTGACAGTTTGAAGCGGTATGTGTCCATGTTTGCCAATCAGTTTGTATAATTTGTATTTAATTTGTTTTTCATATATTCATCAAATAATCTACTTAACATTAATTTGTTTTTTTTTTCACAGCTGCTTCCTTGGTGAAGGCAGTGGACCTGCTCAGTGGCCCAATGCCAGCCGTCTTGTGGAGGCAGTCTGCCTGGCTCTATGCAGAATTTACCCCGCTGGTCAGACAGTGGCTGGTGTCAAGGTAAACAGGTGGGCTGTCATTCTGCGTGACTACAGGATGATAACAGATGTAGTCCTGGACAGCCCCAGACTCATGGCTGAAACAAGGTTGCAGCTGTTTGAGTTAAATCAGCACACTCTTTCACAATGGTAGGTTCAGTAATTAATTGTTCATGCACAATTGTTGTCATATACCACCCTTCTCTGCACGTGTACTAATTGTCATATTGTCTTTACATAGGCACAATGCACGGAAAAGGAGGCAGGAAAGGGAGGTCTTGGAGCAGAGCATTCAGACCTTTACCACTCCCTTGGTGGCCTCTGAACCCCTCCCACCTGTGCTGTATAAGCATCCGGAACCGGTCCGGCATGGGCACCATGCCTATGAGTTCATCATTCCGGCGGATGCATCAGGACAGGCAGTACAGCGTGTTCGAGGCCAACCTCCTCCAGTGGGCTCAGCGTCAGCAGCTGTTGCCATGCCTGCTGCAGCACAGCATGCCCAAGGACAGCCTCCTCCAGTCCAGGTGGGCTTTGCGGTCCCTGACCCTGCCCGCTTGCTTCAAGCTACAGACACTGCAGCTATTGCTGTACCTGCTGCTACACCTCCCGGTCCAAAGGTGCCAAGGACCACAGCTTGGCGGCGGAGGAAGGCAGCGGAGGCAGCTGCAGCACAAGGTGCAACACCCAAAAAGAGACAACAGACTGAACAATACATTTGCCAAAAGTGTGGCCAACCGAAGACAAAGGAGTTTGGCCACAGTCGGTTCCGAGTTGCCCACTTTTGTGCCAAGGCATCTGGAAAAACTGTGGAGCAGTGGATAGAGGAGATGAGAAGGGGACAAAAATAAGTTATATATTGCATAATATGTATATACTGTTACATAGTCAGATATGCAAAAGAAATCTATCGTATCTCTTGCTCTGGCTACTGTGTATAGACCGCCAGGGCTGTATACAGATTTCCTAAAAGAATTTGCAGATCTCCTCTCAGACCTATTGGTTACTGTTGATAAAGCGCTAATTGTCGGAGATTTTATGACTTGACGACATAGTTGAAGAGTTTTATATAGTTTGAGTGTTTATATAGTGTCGTTTCTTTATATATTTAATGTTAATAAAGATTGCCCTTTTCTCATATGTCTGTTTTATTAGATATTCATATTTATTGTGCATTTTGGAATCCTTACAGTATACCTATAGTAAATTGTCAGATGACTTAAAAATACTATTGAATATATACATCTTACTTTAAAAGTTAATTTATTTAAAAGAACATTGAAGCACTCACATTCAAGAATAATATTAAAGCACTTATACTGCTTTAAAAATGTACATATGGTTATTTTTTTTTTTAAGATTGATAAAACAATTAGGATTAGTATGAAAGCATGTTTACAAAAACAATAAACTGCCTCATAAATTTCATGTAATTATACTATTTAAATATAACAATGCTATTTAAATATGTTATAGATATTTGAAATATATGCAATTTTATTATATTTTTTAATTATTTTAGTAATTTTTTTTATTTAAAATATAAGTGTCCTGAATGCCATTGATACATATATAAACAATACATTAGGTAATTGAAGAATTCAATTAAATAAAAACTAAAATTTGTAAAATTGTAAATAACAATTCTATAAATGTTAAATATAAACAATAATATTACATATATTAATCAATAATAATATCAATAATATTAATAAAAATATCAATAAAAGTGTGTTTATGTTTACATATCTGCTCTAATAGCCTTAGGAGTATCTCAAGTTAATAGCAGACCACAGCACTCAATTTAATTCAGCAGATATTTTCAGTGAAATTTAACAACTGAAATGGTTAAATTGTATTCATGCAAAACCATGATAAAACCTTGATATTCAGCATTCAGCACAAACATTAACAAACATTAACCATACATTATACAATTAAAAGCTTTCTACGCTGGATTGTACATCTCAGGTTGTGCTTATGTTTAGCTCTACAAAACTGAAAAATCTATTACACACGTTTATTAACTTAAAGCTTATTTTAATAAAAGCTCTGTAAAGTCCTTGCAAATGTGTCCCTGCCACAAACTCAATCACTGTAATAAGAATAAGACTATCAAAAACTCTTTTTGCATGTCCATTAAGCCAGGATAATTTTTATTGCACACAGAAATTTCAAAAAATATTTTTTAGCCTTTTTTTTTTGTCATTTTACTTTTAATTTTTTTTTTAATAAACAAAATCAGAACAAACTTAACACTGTGGAGAGCAAAAGGACATTTGCAGTGTGCGAACCATGCATTAAATAGCATTACTCTGAAGTGCTGTTTTCTTTTCCCCCCGTTCTCTGGAACAACTCTCACAGACCTTCAGTGAGCATGCCTGCAAAAATCAAACAAAGTTGGTCAGCATTTGTGTGTGACAATTGCATGTGTTATTAATTGGCATTGTACACGTTTAAGGCCAAATATTAAGACAGAAGAATGCAAGTAGATTACCTGCCTTACAAGCTCCCTCTCACTTTGCCGACAGTTCCTTGGCTTGATGAGCCTGAAGCACCGCTACAGCCTCTTCAACCTAAACAGTGCAGAAAAGTGCAATGATCAAACAAAATCTGATCTTTGAGACTAAATGTCGAGTACATGTTTTGAGCAGGTGAACCTTGGAGTGCAGGGACTCTGGAGACTCGAGCATGTGCAGTAGTTCAGAGTTGTCAATCTCCAGCAGCATGCCTGTAATCTTTCCCGCAAGAGTCGGATGCAAGGCCTGGATAAGTGGATACAGCCGCTCACCTGTATAGGATGCAAACAGTTTGGTCATTTTACTCGTGTTACGAAGTAGTACATAGATTGTGTGCTATATTCCAAGCCTTCTGAAGCCATATGATAACTATATGCTGCTTTACACTAAATAGACACTGTAAAGTGTCGGCACTACACCCTCTACTGAAGAGTATTGTTAATTTAGGTTACCATCACTGGTTTAAGAAGCAGGTGGTATAACATGATTGAAACTGCTCACAACTTTAACTTTTAAGTGACCGTGTGTGTGCATTCCATACCCAGGAGTTGTTTCTGCTCTTTTAAGGGTGCAGCTGCCAGCATTGAGGCAGTAAGGGGCTCCTGGCCTCTCACATGAACCGCCGGCTCTGTATTCTGTACTACCTAAAAAACAGTAAAAGAAAGACTGTTATATTTCTCTATTTAAATGCTCTTAAGTCATTTGAGGTAATTGACAGAATTCAATTAAATAAAAAAATCATTGTAAAAATTATATTGTAAATAAAAAAATTATACAATTTTAAATACAAATACACCAATTATATTTTAATATGAGGCTATTTATTCAGACCATTCAAGTAAAATATAATAACATTTTCTGATTTAAATCACATTATATTCTGACAGCAGCCTGCAGCTCACTTCTTAAGCAGCACATGGCTACTTAATATGCATATGTCATGCCCCAGTAATTTCAAATTATTTCTTTATTTTTAGCAGCATGAGCACCTTACAACCCCACAGGTGGCCCCATTGGAGTTTTGAGGTCACCACCATGAAGTTCAAGGTCATGGAATGACCCCAGGTGTGCCAGGGGCCACAGGGGGGCTACAGAGAAGATCCGTCAGGTTCCTTTGCGCAGGGGCCATGCTAATCTTCTCTGTATCGTTCCAATTTTAGTATATGTGCTGCCGAAGCAAGCACGAACAAGTGGTCTAGACGTCTGGTATATATAGCAGTGTCTCCGGGAAAGTCTTCTCGAAGGTGGTGAGTGGTTAAACCATGATTTTGTCATTTACCAGGACAATACAAGCACATCTGATGTGCTGCAACATACAGATGTCAGTATTCACACTCATTTCTGATCCTTTAAACCAGTGGTCACCAACCTTTTTAGGCCCAAGATCCCTGACCTCGGCCTTTATGAAAGACAAGATCTACCTATTGAAGAATTGATAGAAAAAGACATCCCACAATGTGCTTCAAATTTGAGGCCTTTTACTTAGTATTTTAATTAGTGATGCGCCGATCATAGCGGATTCAGAATTCAGTTTTCTTCTGTTTTTTTTTTAACTAGCAAATTGGATTCTGATACTGATTTTTAAGCAAACTTATTTATTGGCTATTTGCTTTATAACAAACAAATCTTGTCTTTAAGCAAAAATATCTAGCCATTTGAAATTAGAGGCAACCACTGCATTTTAATCATGATCTGCACGGGCAGTTGTTTTTGATTTGATTTAGATTAATTTCAGGATTTAAAACAAAAACAGAATGGTCTGACTTTGTGTTATTTATTTATTTGCTACATAAAACATCTGCACCAAACAACAACAGCAGGTCTGAATGAGACGCACTCTCTGACAGCAGGCGGCGCCTATGATCAGGGTTGCCAGGTTTTCGCAATAAAACTAGTCCAATCGCGTTTCGAGGAGGGTTTGCCTGTAAAAATCGCATTCCGGGGTAAAATACACGTTTTTCAGCGGGGATCTTCATGTAAAATTCACATTCCAGGGACTAAATATCACGTTATTGGGGTCGCTTCAACCCGCGGACATGAACAACAACCCGCGGCAACAGTGTTAAGTAGCCGAATTCCGCGGGAAAACCACAGACTTGGCAACACCGCTTATGAACCGACCGCACTATAGCGTTTCCTTGGTTACCTCTGAAGAAGGTATGCCCTTGCCATCGAAACTTTTCTCAAGACAGTACCCTTCAGTGATGTATTAATATAACCCCATAAATGTAATGCATTTTTGTACTTATTTTACTGTTTTTTTCGGGATCTACTGGGACAGTATAAAGATAAAGATCTACCAGTCGATCGCGATCGACGGGTTGGCGGCCACTGCTTTAAACTATATATTTGGTGTAATTTATGTTTTTCTGCCAAGAAACAGACAAGCATGCAGATCAGGCGGCCCTCTAGCCAGTAGGATTGGCTCTCAGTGCTGACGCATTCAGGTCATGTGATCCGTTCTCCTCCCCAGCACTGCAGCTCCCAACCCCCAACGTCAGGACTGCTCTCGTGACTCCTGTGAGACCATTACACCAGAAGCCGAAGCATCCAAGGGCTTTTGTTTTATATTTAACTTATTTTGTAAATTTAGGAGAAGGGTATAACTGCAGCCTGGAGATCTCCAAATGGGGGCGGGATCTCCAAAACGGGGTGGGAGCTCCAAAATAGGGCATGGCTTCCTCCCATTGACAGACAGGCACATGACACGTATGCGCTATTTTTTCCCCCAATCCACTTGTGCAAACTCCGCCCCACAGCTGATGCTAAAGATTTTATTGGTTGTCAATTAAAGTGTTGATTTCCTACATTATGCTACAAAAAATGCTAACCCCTAAACCTACCCCACACCTGACCCTAACCTTAACCAGTTAAATTAACTGCACGGCGGGATTGCTGCTGAATAACGTGGTAAAGAAAGTTCAGTTCGGGAGATAAACAGTTAATAAGATTATGCGATATGAGATCGTTCCGTAACTCCCCAACCGGACCTCACCGGACAATGGCACCTTTTTAGTTACACCCAGCGTCACTACCCCCTCCTACCCTGCGAATTTCGACCCCCGGGACGCCCCCGTTGCTTAGGACAAAGCATTTATAAAGTTTTATTTTGAAATGTAAGTCAATAACAATTGGCTGGAGCCAGAGCCAATGGTGAAAGTCTTAGCGTGAGGAGACCCCACCCCATTTTGGAGGTTCTGCCCACTTTTGGAGTTCACGCCCCGTTTTGGAGATCTCCGGTCTGCAGTTATATCTACTTGCCTGTGAGACCATTACACCAGAAGCCGAAGCATCCAAGGGCCTTTGTTTTATATTTAACTTCTTTTGTAAATTTAGAGTCTACAGTGCCTCCATCTGCCACAAGAGGGATCTCCTCATCTGCAAAAACAATGTTTTATAGCCCTGAGTTATAGCACAATTCACTTAACTCAAATAAAATAAAATAAAAATAGTGCGCACAACAGTGTGTCTGAAATGTACATTAGCAAGGTCTTTCACTGAATCCTTAATGTGAACCTACTTTTATTTTAATGTTATGAAATCTACACATTACTACAATGAAACAAAGACCGTTTTGTCAAAAGGAGAGTGAGCTAACATGTTAGCCTTTTGTCACCGTTCATGTTCCCCAGCTCCACACAATCCTCATCCACATTACATCTGCTTCCCTCACTCTCTCAAGACCCTTGCATACAGAGGCAGACAAAAGATGATCCACAAATCTACATAAATATGATTTGAGGTTCCTAGAAGCAGTGCAAAACTTGATAGTTTGTATTTGGCTGTTATAGTTTTAGCTGTAATGTCTCAGTTCACCTCTAGAGGGTCTCAAGTATAAGCTATGGGTTTCTCCACAGCTAGAGAGCATGTTAATTCAAAGTGATGTCTTTCTCTGCCACTAGGTGGCTCTCGAGTATAGGATCTGCCACTGTTTATCAATAAAAGGTCACTTCGGTCTTAAGTTTCAGTATTTTACTGCATAAGCAGATAAATAGCGAATTTGGATCTTATTCCTTCATTTAAACTTTACCCATTCTGCCAGCTTGTTGCACTTATTAGCACAAATTAAGTCTTATTTGTGGTTTCATGCATTTGATCAGTCATAAGCCTAAGAGGGTGGTGCTTGCGGTTCGCTGGGCTGTTTGCGTTCTTCGGGACATTCTAACGTGACTTCATGTATCACAGTCTTAATACATAACCGAATTCTATATGCACCTTATTGATGATGCATACTATATATACACACACACACACACACACACACACACAAGCTGATGCTCCCAGAATACGAACGAAACGCGATAAATTGCACGTTACACTTTTCCGCGTAGAAAACCACTAGAAAGACAGTACTCAGTGCGGCTTAATATATAAAGAAATTGATATGGAGGCACCAGACAAGAGATCTGCATAAAGTTCTTCATGGGCAGGGGTTCAAGTGTAAAGCATCTATCACGGAGTAATTCCAATATAGCAGTTGCTAGTAATACGTACTCGCATGGAAAGAGCTGCATTGAAAATGGAGCAGCTTACTCAGAGTTCTCACGTGCTCGGAGTCTGATGACGCTCAGTCTCCATTTGGCTTCTATCAGTCAGGAGACGTTTATTACGAGCACGTGGTTGTAAACCAATGAAACCGTGGGAGTTTCGGGAAACATTTTGCCAAGCAACCAATTAAACGATGGCGTCTGAAACATTTTGTCCAGCAACCAATGAAACCTGACACTCACTGACACGCCCCTAACTCGGAAACTTGGGAGTCGGAGTTTAAAGAAAATTCTGGGTTTCCCACTCTTAATTACGACTTTGTGGTGACATTCATGTGCCATTGACTTAAATAAGATCTTTCCTACATGACTTGAATAAACCGATTGCAGTATAGGTCATAAACCCCGTCCTCTCCAAGAAAATGAATGGGATGCAAGCCAAACTAAATTACACTTCCTATACATTTTTCCCAACGATAGTTTCCATCATTTAGGTAGTTTTTATCAAGTTGATGTATGTTCAAGTGTTTGTTTTTCTAATAGGTTTGCTTTCAGTTATTGGATGCTATAAAAACAGGATGTGACAACATTATTGTGAGCTTGTGATTGGGTTTGCAGGACTTTGATACGACGGTTCCAGCTCATGATTACTACTGCAGACTCGAATTCCAAATTACATCATTAGCGCAATATAGCAGGGACATTTTGGCTTCAACTTTCTACAGCTGAAGGCAATAGAGACACGTTGTCCATTTTTTTTTTTTTTTTTTTTTTTTTTTTAACAGTCTATGGTTCCAGTACATTACCCTCAATCTCGCATTTCTCTTCAAACAGTCCCTAAAATAGCGCCGGTGTTCTGACGATTTGCACAATTCGACAACAAAAAAAATGCTACCCATCAGATTACGCTTTATTAAAGTCTACAGGTGCATCTCAATAAATTAGAATGTCGTGGAAAAGTTCATTTATTTCAGTAATTCAACTCAAATTGTGAAACTCGTGTATTAAATAAATTCAATGCACACAGACTGAATTAGTTTAAGTCTTTTGTTCTTTTAATTGTGATGATTTTGGCTCACATTTAACAAAAACCCACCAATTCACTATCTCAACAAATTAGAATACTTCATAAGACCAAAAAAAAAACATTTTTAGTGAATTGTTGGCCTTCTGGAAAGTATGTTCATTTACTGTACATGTACTCAATACTTGGTAGGGGCTCCTTTTGCTTTAATTACTGCCTTAATTCGGCGTGGCATGGAGGTGATCAGTTTGTGGCACTGCTGAGGTGGTATGGAAGCCCAGGTTTCTTTGACAGTGGCCTTCAGCTCATCTGCATTTTTTGGTCTCGTTTCTCATTTTCCTCTCTTGACAATACCCCATAGATTCTCTATGGGGTTCAGGTCTGGTGAGTTTGCTGGCCAGTCAAGCACACCAACACCATGATCATTTAACCAACTTTTGGTGCTTTTGGAAGTGTGGGCAGGTGCCAAATCCTGCTGGAAAA
>NW_015542353.1:28331-30293 GCF_001515605.1 Sinocyclocheilus anshuiensis
TTGGTGGGTTTTTGTTAAATGTGAGCCAAAATCATCACAATTAAAAGAACCAAAGACTTAAACTACTTCAGTCTGTGTGCACTGAATTTATTTAATACACGAGTTTCACAATTTGAGTTGAATTACTGAAATAAATGAACTTTTCCACGACATTCTAATTTATTGAGATGCACCTGTACACCTACCCCAACCCTTACAGTAATGCAAATACAGTAATAATGTATTGATCAGCATGTGATCAAATTGACAATATTAATGTGCGCATGTAAGCCCTGGTAGGACAATCTGATGGGTAGGATGAAGTTTCAAGACATCGGGTTCGAAAGGCAAAGCTGCAAGCGCCACTCCACAACCAAGTTCAGCTCGAGTACAGAATGAAAGATGATAAGTGTGCATGTTACCTGGTGAACGACAGGAGCTGGAGCATTGATGACTTGCTGCACATTTCGGACACCTGCTGAGTACTTGTATTGACTGACTCCTCTGACTACAGCTCCCGCTCCTGCAGTTCTCCCACCTGCAGTCTGTGTGCCAATGTTGGCTAAGTTAAGAGAAAAACGGAACGGTACAAAAAGGAGAGATGATTCACATTCCAACCAAAAACAGAACATTCAGGATAACACTAACATCCGTCAACTCTAGCTCATATGATTACATGCATTTTAACATATGGACCAAAGTAATTAAGAGAGAAGAGATACACAACGCATTAAGGCCCATTTCCCCCTTTTTTTTTTTTTTATAAATAGACTGGGCATATACTAACGCACACCTTCAGACAAATGTTTTTTGTATTTTTGTGAGGACTTCCTAAAAAAAGTAAAAAAAATAAATAAAAAAAAAAGTTAAGTGACATGTGGCCAAGTATGGTGACCCATACTTGGAATTAGTGCTCTGCATTTTAACCCATCCAAAGTGCACACACACAGCAGTGAACACACACACACCCGGAGCAGTGGGCAGCCATTTTTGCTGCGGCGCCCGGGGAGCAGTTGGGGGTTCGGTGCCTTGCTCAAGGGCACCTCAGTCTTGGTATTGAAGGTGGGAGAGAGCGCTGTACATTCACTCCCCCCCCCCACAATCCCTGCCTGTACGAGACTCGAACCCGCAACCTTTGGGTTACGAGTCCGACTCTCTAACCATTAGGCCACGACTTCCCCAATGTTCTTCTGACATTGTGTGTGTGTGTGTTTAACAAAGTATAAAAACAAAGCCTTACCCATTCGCTGGGTGTTGTTAACAATGTGAGGAACCTGAGTGGACGCCTGGCGGACTGTGCTGATGATGGTGGAGGGTCTGCGGGGCACCGCTTGTCTCACAAACTGAGCGGTGAATGGAGCTAGTGCAGCCAACAACAGAAATTAACTCATCCAAATACAAAAACACAAAAGCACACTGAGGAGTTTAAAAAAAAAAAAAAAAAAAAGGTTTTTTAACTGCGTGGACACAGACGGTCAGCTTTAGTTTGTGCATATAGACCGTATGCCACTTCAATATACAGCACGAAACACTCAAAGCAGAAATAGCAAGTTTTACCTACAGAGTGAATTATATTCCAAGTATTATTCCTCTATTTTTGTAAAGCCATCCTGGGTTTAAAACGGTCCTAAGGGACGAATTCAAACCATAGACTGGGGGTTAAAAAAAAAAAAAAAAAAAGTGTATTTGAATGATATTAATGAGATGATATTAGTGACTTTACCTTGAGTCCTAGGAGCTTGAGTTGTCCAGCGTGGCGCAGGCCGCAGGTTTGGTACGGTGTTGTAAAAAGGGCGAACCTGATGCTAGAAATGCAGATATGCATAGAAGTTCACACAGCAGAAGTAATGCAGATAATGCAATCGTCATACAAAACCACACATGCATATAAACCCTTCCACCCACTTGTGGCACAGAGGTCATGTAGTAGCCGGAGCTCTGCTGGTAGGTGGTGGGTATGGCAGGGCTGGGAATGGCTCGCAA
>NW_015542353.1:30483-47650 GCF_001515605.1 Sinocyclocheilus anshuiensis
TATATATATAATGATGACCCTAAAGCAGGAAAGAGAATTGTGACTATACAACTGACATCACACACTCATAACTAATGTTTATAATGTCTTACTATCGCAACTAATTCCTGATTTTAAGAATTTTATATTATACTCCTATCAAACTTGTGAATCATTTTTTATTATATTTTGTAGTTTGTTGTCCTGTTAGCATTGACGTTATTTATCAAGTTGTGTATTCTGTTGCACTTTACATTACCTTTGCACTGGTGATGGTTCCATAAGGAGCAAACTCTTTCCTCAGCTTCTCATCATCAATGCTGTCATCTAGATTTTTTACATAGAGATTTACTCCCTAAAATCAAAGAAACAATGCATGCATTAAAACATATTCCTGAAAAATCAACATACAGTTGAGCTTGAGCATATGCAAATCCTTCTCAAATGATTAGGATGATACTGAATTTTGGCCGTGCTTGCAGATTTATACAAGTTGCCATACAGAGTTAGGTATAATGCGTTACACAGTATGTATTCTAATTACTTTTCCTGGTAACGCAGTAATGCGTTACATTTTAAATTTATGTAATTTGATTAGTTACTAATGTCAATAAAATTACGTTACTTAAGTTACAAATGCAGTGTTAAAAATATGAAGTAAAAATCATGTTTTGCGCGTCAGCATGCCCTTTAATAGAACACCGGAGATTGCGAGCTAAAATGCAGACGAGTCCAACAACATTTAGATGCAATGAAAGGTTGCCTATCATATTTCAAAATGTTGCATTCAATTTCACATATTTTAGTCTGGCATTATAGTTTGGGAAAAGTTCAACAAGTGACTGTGTACAAGTTCTCTGGGCAAGAGCCACGTATAGTGGTTTAGTGCTAACAATACGGCCATTCATCTCAGTCACTGCCTTAGTGGCCTCTTCAGGAGAGGAAAAACACACAAAGCCAAAGCCTCTACTGTGGCCTCCCTCTGTCATCACCTATCCCAAAATACAAGAAAATAAGAAGCAAGACTATTCAATTTATCTCACCATAAGACTGCACAAACAAATGTGAGAATTTCCATTTTTGTCAATAAGAACTACCATTTTCATGTAATATATTTTTAATTTGTATTTATTTTCAGATTTTCATTTTAGTAAAAAAAATAAAAATATTTAAAGTGTAGTTTTTATTCACTTTATTTTCAGTTTAAGTTTGATTACATACATTTTAAGTTAAATTTTATTTCAAGTAACTAAAGTTTAGTAAAGGTAATGATACATGATTCATGGGTGAAACAGGTTCTCTGAGAGGGGGGAAAAAAAGGTGAGAATTTATTCAATATGAATGGGTTGGATGGTGAAAAGTGTGTTACAATGTAGCTAAAATAATGGCTAAAGGTTTGCTAAAATAATGGCTACATAGCTATTTGAAAATGTAGTTTTTCCAAATTAATATAAAATTTCAGATTTTCCAACATAAAAATGTGACCCAAATGAATTTATATTCGTTACATTTTAAATTTATGTAATTTGATTAGTTACTAATGTCAATAAAATTACGTTACTTAAGTTACAAATGCAGTGTTAAAAATATGAAGTAAAAATCATGTTTTGCGCGTCAGCATGCCCTTTAATAGAACACCGGAGATTGCGAGCTAAAATGCAGACGAGTCCAACAACATTTAGATGCAATGAAAGGTTGCCTATCATATTTCAAAATGTTGCATTCAATTTCACATATTTTAGTCTGGCATTATAGTTTGGGAAAAGTTCAACAAGTGACTGTGTACAAGTTTGTCACAGTAACACTAATATTAGTAAAAATTAATGACTCATCAGAATGAGATCCTCTGCTGGATTAAGCAGCATTGCATCGTATTCTTCTTCTGAGGTAAATTCAAGGCTTATTCCTCACAGCGCATCTTCTTCCAAAAACGAAAAGTAGCAGAGATGAACTTGAATCTTGCTTTACGGAGGTGAAGTGGACATTTACATGTATGCGCGTCTCAAGCCTGGTTTGGCATGCTCTTGACAGTGCTTCATAGCATGCGTTTACGTTTTCAAGTGGACGGAGATTTTTTTTAAAACGGAAGGAAAAACTCAGTTTATAAAAATACCCGTGTACGTGTGGACATGGCCTGTACCTCGCGTTGGGTTTCACACGGATTATTTTATCAGAGAATATTTGTTTTCGACATGACTTAATTTAAAAAAAATAGACACTTCAAGCTTTCTTTAGATATATCTCATGTCATTTTCATTCATTTTAGTGACTTAAGGAAGATGTTTGCGGAGACTGAGAATGCAGAAAGCACACCCCATCGGTTTTCTTTATTTTACAAAAGCAAAAAAAAAAAAAAAAAGTTATTGCGAGGGTATACTAATAATATTTGTAACTTTTCAGTCCATATTAAATTAAATTAATGAAAGAACTGAGTTTCACTTTGTAGTGTATTTTTTAGGTTTGATAACTTGAAAAGTAAAGTAAACTTGAATGTAATTAGTAATCTGATTAGCCTACTTTTTAAATGCAGGAATCAGTAATGTAATCAAATTACAATTTTAAAGTAGTAATTAGTAATTTATAGTGGATTACTTTTTTTGAGTAACTTACCCAACACTGCAGGTTAGCATATGTGCATGTACCTGGTAGCGTTGTATGCGCTCCTGCTTTATTTGCTCAAACTTGCGCTTGAGTTCTCCCTGCCTCTCCAGTCTTTTCTGAGCTCTGCCCACATAAAGGACTCTGCCATTCAGCTCTTCTCCGTTCATTTCAGTTACTGCCTACCACAGAGAGAAAAGACTTCAGTCTCCATATCTACTCACACATACTGCACAATTTGTTTTCTTACCCTCCTGGCATCTCCGTGGTTTTCAAAGTTGACAAATCCAAAGCCACGAGAGCATCCCCTTTCATCCGTCATCACACACACGCTAAGGGTCTTACCTGTGAACCAGAGGCAGCTTTAAAAGAAGCAAAACCAATACTCCTAATGAAAAGTGCTTGCTGATTAATTATAGATCTTAAATCAAAGTTTAAAACCCCCTGCTGATACTTTTAGTGCATTTGCATATTTAACACTATATTTCCAATGAATGTCTCTAGAGGGGAAAAAAAAGAAAAGAAAAAAATATTCCTATATGAACCTGCTTACCAAATTCAGAGAAGATGCCCTTCAGTTTCTCACTGTCAATATCTTCACCGAAGTTCTTAATATACACATTGGTGAACTCCATGGCTTTAGCTCCCAATGCTGCCTCACGCTCCTTACGAGACTTAAAATGCCCTACAAAACTGCAAATGCTGATTAAAGTTTATTTACTTTTGTGCATAGACAATTGGACTGAGATTGAATTATTGCAGAAAAGTACATCAAAAGAAACTTGCAAGAAAAAGCAAATACAAAATACTCAAGAAATATAAAAACATATTCAAAACGTATTCAATACTATACCAAATAATAATAAAAAACATATACACACACACGCACAAATACATATACATCGGTCCATAAATATACAAATAGGAATGGTAGAACTAGCATAACGTTTTGTCCTTACTTTGAATAATGCCAAATTACTTTGCTTCCTAAGTGGACCAAGTTTTTTCACCCCTGGTTGGTGGAAAAAGATCATGGAGAGGATGAGGAAGTAGTAGTAAGACAAATTAGAAAACACTATGAATGTCAATTCTATAATAGAAATAAAGGTGTATTCATTCTTTTATTTATTTATTTTTTTAATATAGAAAACATGGATTGCTGACAAGGACAAAACACAAAGCACAAATAAACTAAATACGTATAAAAGCAGTTTTCGACGTTTTTTTTACTCAAAGGTAGGGGTGGGCGATATGAGCTAAAATTCATATCACGATATTTTACACTGTCCAGGTGATATCGATATTATATTGCAATATGAATAAAAATATTTTCAAGGCCCCCTCACCCCCTTTTTTTTTTGGAAAGTCTCTTATGCTCACCAAGGCTATTTATTTATTAAAAATACAGTAAACGCTGTAATATTGTAAAATTGTCAATTTAAATTATCTATTTGAATGTTTTAACATATAGGCTACTGTATTCCTGTGATCAAAGCTGAATTTTCAGAAATGTTTTTAAATGTTATTTATTTCTGTGATGCAAAGCTGCCGTTTCATTATTTCAGTAATTCAATTTCACATGATCATTCAGAAATGATTCTATGCTGATTTGCTGCTCAAGAAACATTTCTAAATTATTATCAATGTTGTAAACATTTGTGCTGCTTAATATTTATGAGGAAACAAATTTTTCACGAATCTCACGAATATTTGAAATTGTTCTTTGTGTCAGAGCGCTGGAGTTGCAGCATCAGTTTACTCACGGATTTGTCGCGTCGCGCCGCATCCACAGCAGAGAACATCACTGGGTTCTATTTGCTTTTGTCACATCGCGCCGCTCACGTCTGGTGTAGACACGTCAACCACAACTGCTACAACTGATAATGGAGCGCTCAAGCTGGTACTTCGAGTCATATTGAGGTAATTAAAATGTCAAATTAATATTTTGCGTTCAATTATTTACTTATCAGGCAAGCGGCCGCATAAGCTGGAAAATTACTCCGTGTAGTCTTTATCACCCTGCAGAGGTTTCTTTTGCAAAATAATCTGCTGACTGTACACTATCCCCAGTTTGGGAACCACTGGAGTAGGCGATTTGTGCTCTATTAATTTGGTCTGTTACGATGCTCTGTGTCAGTGGTCACCAACCTTTTTAGGCCCAAGATCCCTGACCTCGGCCTTTATGAAAGACAAGGTACCCTATCCCTCAGTTTGGGAACCACTGGAGTAGGCGATTTGTGCTCTGTTAATTTGGTCTGTTATGATGCTCTGTGTTTGATTACTAATGCCTGTGTAGTACAGCGTTGCACACAGAGGACAAAAACATTCAGCCTCGACTCTTTATCGTCATTTGTGTTAATTTGCAAAGCATACCAAATTGAACAAAACAATATAAATGCAAAATTTGAATTCATGAATATATAACTGTATCCACGGTATAGCAAAATCCATATCATAAAACAACATAATACCGGTAGTCACTTTCATACCAGTATAGCGCCCAGCTCTACTCAAAGGCCCATTGTTACCCAACAAAATGTTTGATATATCCCACATACACTAAGATAATTGTGGCACTCCTGTTTTAATGAGGGCAAAGCAGCTTGTTACTTTTTGTTGCTAGGCCTTTATTAAATAACAGTCAAGTAATTTTATATAATTAATGATTAATTTCATAATTCCAGAAGTTATGTTCTATATTACAGAAATCTAGCGCAAGCGTTAGTTCAGGCAGGCCACGTAGGTAGAGCTCCGCAACAGGTGACTATCAGCTGTTCAGATCTCTCCAATCCCAGCGACTCTCCTATCTCAGGTACGTGTGTATGTATACACACGTGGCACTATCACTCACCTCCAGCTAGGTCAAGCTCACATTCAACCCTCCCTCCCACCCTCCTAATCAGTACACTTTTCCATATATTATGTCCTGCACCTTGGCTGTTAGTAGTTTTTCTTTTCTTCCGTTTCAGATCGCCACAACAAGACAAGCTTCCCAAGCAGTCCTACTTTCATTATATTTATGTCATGCTGATGGTTCCGGGGGGTCATTACAGGCAGCTAATAGGTTTATATTGTTTTTGCTGAACCCCCATACGGAACCATACCGCCAAACCAAATATTGTGTGTAACCAAACTATGTTTTACTGCCAGAGTGGTCCTGACTGAACGGTATGTTCTTTAATAAAAACAATAGTTACTGAGGGAAAATAAAAAGATCTTGA
The DNA here is from genome assembly GCF_001515605.1 of Sinocyclocheilus anshuiensis. Taxonomy (NCBI): domain Eukaryota; kingdom Metazoa; phylum Chordata; class Actinopteri; order Cypriniformes; family Cyprinidae; genus Sinocyclocheilus; species Sinocyclocheilus anshuiensis. The sequence continues at coordinate 36,282 of NW_015542353.1, forward strand.
TTTTGTGTGTTTGCCGAGACCCCTAGTTTTTCCCTAGCTCCCTGCTTGAGAACCACTGGTGTCAATACTTACACTTTCCGATCATTCAGAAGCATGCCGTTCATGGTCTCAATGGCTCTGTTGGCTGCTTCTTGAGTCTCAAAGTGCACAAACCCATAACCTTTTGAGCCATTCTCATCACAAACCACCTAGGATGAAAAACACATTAGTTACATTGTTTGTAGTCTCAGCATCAGACGTCACACCACCATCAGTCTGAAGGTCTGGCAACGCGAGACTACATTGTTTGTAAATTATTTCAGTCAACTTGCAGATAAAGCTGCCTTTACTAATCATTTAAAAAACACAGTAATGAAAAAGGATGTACCTTACATGACAAGATGTTACCAAAGGCAGAAAAGGTGTCATAGAGAGCCTTGTTGTCAATAGACTCATCCATGTTCTTGATGAAGATGTTTCCCACACCAGACTTTCTCAGACCTGGATCTCGCTGTGACCACATGATCCTGATTGGACGACCCTTGATGACTTCATAGTTCATGGTGTCAAGGGCACATTCCGCTTTAATGTGGAGAAAAGTGAGATTTACTATTTAGAGAAGTGCTTGAATCACAAAGTGGTGATTAGTTTGGGTAATTCATTATTATTAATGCATTTCATCTGAAATACACTAAACTCAAATCACAGTTCTTGTTTCCTAAATTCCAGAACCGAGCTGCAATTAAAGAGCATTCTCGTTTCAATTCACAACACCCTAGTAAGAGTGTGCTCACCATCAGCAGGCTGCTGGAAGTTGATGTAAGCATATCCGAGGGATCTCCGTGTAATGACATCACGGCACACACGGATGGACATGATCTGACCAGCAGGAGAAAACTTCTGGTACAGCATGGCCTCAGTGACATCAGGATGAAGGTCACCGACATAGAGAGAGGCTAACGGGTATGCTGGTCCACTGCTATTCATCCTTCAGACGCACTCTGCAAAACAGCACCTTATGATCAGAAAAACGTTATTCTTTTGTCCCCACTATCAAGGCTTTTAATTAACAAATTTGGTAACACTTGAACAATGAGGAAATCACTGGTTACATTTTTTCTAATTGATAAAAGTACAACTGTTAATTGTTAGTTCACGTCCATTAAATAAAATTAACAGATACAACCTTCGATTTTAATAATGTATTAGTAAACGTTGAAATTAATATTAACTATGATAACTAAACACTTTGGAAGTATTTTTCATTGTTGTTGCTTGTTAACTAATGTAGTTCACTATGTTAGCAAGTGGAATCTTACTGTGAAATGTTAGGAAACAATTGTAAGACTGGTAGGAGGAGCACAAGTACACGGATTCCTGTAACTTTTAGCCGATTAAAGGCTACAGGAATGCCCTCGCCCTCACTAGGATTACTTTTCAGTTCAATTAACTTAATTATTAAAACGCGAAAAAGAACAAAACGTGATTTGATGCTCCGTGTTCAGTTTCACTTGGGTTATTTATAGAGGCCTATATGAAAAGACCATATCTGCGAATCCTTCGCCAGCAACTGTGGCTGATGGGCAAAAAGTAAAAATAGCTAACTTAAAAGTTCATTATTAAAACAAGAACCCCTCTGAGGAAACAATGTTAGTTACAGTTACCTGGTGTAATGTGGAGCACAGAAGCATATCCTTCAGTGTAGCTGCAAGCGGGCTCCGTCCCGTTGGGGCTGTTTTTGTGTGACTTTAATTATTACCGAGGAACACCTGTCATTTGTAGCGCGCTCCATTGTGTATCAATTAAAATCAATCTGTGAGAAGAATTGCCTTTCCGTGTTGTTCCGCGAAAGAAAATAGTTCCTACATGTGAACTCCCACTGTCCATAGATTATTTAAATTACTAGCTATGTACGATAAAAATTCAAATACGGCGAACAAGGATGTTGTTATTGTGCTGTAGTAGCCTACGTTCAATATCGCAATATCGATATACAGTAGTCAACATTTAAAGTGGATCAAAACCTTTCATCAAAGGTGTCCTAAAACCTCTTCTTGCCTTAGGACAACTTTGATTAACTTTTTTGATCCACTTCAATTGACTTATGAATATAAAACTCTGCTAAGATAAGTAACAGATTAATAATATAATTATGTTTATCAGAGAACGATGGGTTATGATAACAAAGTAAAATATCATGAGGTTCTAAATTAAGGGCTTTGTTTAATTTTTTTGTTATGTCTATTTTAAAGTCAACCCAAAATGAAATAGAAAAAGGGCAATAGAAAAATAAATGTTCAATATCTTCAACAGATACATTACAAAAGGTACATTTATCACAAACACTATGAATATATCTGCTAACAACTGCATTTACAGGATAATATCTGTGAATAATTTTGTAAAGTACTTCTTTTACTTTATTAGAAATTACATATTTATATGGTAACATCCAAATGCTGCGCCAAGATATACAATGAGGTTTAAGCCATTTTGATTTACATGGAGGATTGGATCCGACATTAAGGGAGTTTCTTATAAAACTGTTATTAAAGCGCTTGTCAAAAAAGGAGAGACCATTTACAAAAAGTTGGTCATTTTGTAGGCTTGTATTATTAATATTCACATCAGAGAATTTGGTTAAAATTATTATGCCACTAGGAATAGCCTTGATTACTTTGTTAAATTCTTTTTCGTTTACAAAAAAGCCATATTTTGTAATAAAATTAGGGTAAGTGTATAATTGCCCATTCTTGTCAATAAGCTGGTTTACAATTAATATGTTATGCCGAACCCAATTCTCCATATACAATGACTTGTTATTGTGAGTGATATATGCATTTCATAAATCCTATGCAAACTATTGGTGGTCTTCTAAATTTGAAAAATTTAGTGTAATGCTGGGTGAAAATGCAGGCATCATGCAGCAGTAGCATCATATTGACAGTATTCCACACACATCATATAAACAAGTGTAGGTAACAAAATAAATAATAATAAATGTAAACATATTAAACACAAAACACATAATATACACACGATATAAACAACATGCAGGGTGAGAAACACAGGAAGTGCAAATGGAGTGTCAGTGAACAGTGTACTGTGATGAAATGTGTGTATGCAACACAGAGTAACAAACTGTAAAATTTCAGTATTTCTCGCTTCTTTTTTCCCAAAAAGTCAAGAAAAAGACCAATTAATCTTTCATCTTATTTATTTATTTATTGAAATACAAAAATGATACTAAAAGTAAAAGAAAAAAAAAACATGAAATAATGGCCTGTACAACTTTTACCAGCAGAATATGTAGGTTACTGAAAATGAAAGAGGTCTCGCACACACTTTGAAAGTGTGGCACTCTTGTAATACTGATCTGGAACAAAGCCCCCCCATACCTCATCATACCTCCTGCATATTCACTCAGACACAGTGGCACACAACAATCTTACAAAGGTCCATGATACTCTCTGGCAAACATTACAACATGACATTTATTAAAAAGATGTCTATAGATAATTTCAGTATAACAAATTCATACACATCAATGAATGATTATGATAAGCTAATGCCATAAATCATAGAAATGAACTGCGGAACTGCAGTTAGCTGAATATTCTTGTTTGCTGTATTTTGATTGATTGATTGATTGATTTCAATATTTAAATATGCTTTCTATTAAATAGTTGCACTTAAACATGAACATCTTCATTCTTCATTAACTAGATCATGACCTAAATTTGGCCAAGGCCTCTTTCTTGTGAACCCAAATGTTTCCTTAAATCATTTTCTATGGCACTAAAGAAAACGCGAACTAGATCTGGAGTTTAAAAAGGGTGGCCTAAATAATCAAACAAAAGTGTTAAATCGTTAGTTTGGTCACGAGTTGTAGTTTTGCTGCTCAGCAGCCGCGCGTTGATAGGTGGCATGCCCGTGACGCGGTCCATGACGTCAGCGGGCCTGAAGGCGGAAGTAAGACGATCAACAGCTGAACGCGGAACAGCGACTGAGCTTATATCAGTAGTGTCTAGAGACAAACCGACTCGGAGGGATTTATTAGTTTCGCAAAATACAAAACAATATGTCTGTATTCGGCAAATTGTTTGGCGGTGGGGGGAAAGGAGGCAAAGGCCCAAGCCCACAAGAAGCGATCCAGAAACTCCGCGAGACAGAAGAGATGTTAACCAAGAAACAAGAGTACTTGGAGCAAAAGATTGATGCGGAACTAATAACAGCAAAGAAAAACGGCACGAAAAACAAACGAGGTATGTATTTAAAACCGAGCCTTCATGTGATAAGGACCATAGGTGTCTTAAATAACTTTTAAAAGAAAGCTTCTCTCTTCTCTCGCCGATTTCAGTGATGTTAGTTAGGGAGCTACACCCATGCGACACTTGCCTTAAACTCACTGATAATCGAAACTATGAAGTCAGTTTATTAATATAACACCCATGCCAGGTAGGATACGAAAATTAAAATCCTTGCTGTCAAGGAACTAAATCCAAGAGTTGGGCTAAATAAAGGATTGCGTTTCATATCACTTAGTTACGTCTGATTAGTGTCATGTGTTGTGTTGTGAAATAACAGCCATTGACTTAATCGAGTGCATTGTTTACCATAACGAAACATCCCACATGCTGGGAATCTCTTGTTTGTGTATGGTTCAGTCTTAATCTTGAATGTTAACTTTGTTGATTAACTTAAAAAAAAAGTTAAGTTATAGTGTGTGTATAATATATATATATATATATATATATATATATATATATATGAAACTGATTTTGTGCATGTTTGTTATCCCTTTTTTTTAGCTGCTTTACAGGCCCTGAAAAGAAAGAAGCGATATGAGAAGCAGCTGGCTCAGATAGATGGCACTCTCTCCACTATTGAGTTCCAGCGAGAAGCATTAGAGAATGCTAATACAAACACAGAAGTGCTTAAAAACATGGGCTTTGCAGCCAAGGCCATGAAGACAGCGCATGAAAACATGTAAGATGCCCGAGTCAAATTTCCTATTGAATCTGTATCACAGAATGCAGTTAGTGATGTGCAAAAATATATATTGATTTAATATTATTGATTGTTGTCAGGGATATAGACAAAGTGGACGACCTCATGCAGGACATCACAGAGCAGCAGGAGTTGGCACAGGAGATTTCTGATGCCATTTCAAGGCCTGTAGGTTTTGGAGAAGACTATGATGAGGTGAGTTGAGACAAAGGGAGCGAAATTGTGTGATGTTTGATACACACTGAGGAGCTTTCAAGAATTTGAATCCCCTTTAAAAAAAATCCCATATTTTCTGTATGGTATTCAAAGTTCCTCAACAGAACTTGTTAGGATTTAAAAATATCAAACAAAGAAGCATTATGACTTAAATAAAAATGATTTAAGATTCTGCATTATTTTAAGAAAACTTGTCATACTGATCCTGTGACTCTCAGATGTTTTTGCTCTTTGGATCATCTTGTTAAGTTAAGAACATCATCAGGTTTAAGCGAAAACATGTAGCTCAAGTGTTGCTAATGTTAAAGCAAAATGAAGATGAACCAAATTATTAGGAAATCAGACATTATTGTAAATTTTTCATTTCAACTTAAAAAAAACAACAACAACAGCAAAATAGAAATATTTACCTGACTGGACTTATATTTTTTAGAGAGGTACTATCTAACTCTCTGATTAAGGTGAAATGCTTGATAATACAATTTACATAGACGTATCTCTTCAAATGCAGTTTTTACATATGTTGACCGAACAATGCGATTCTTTCCCTTTCTAGGATGAGCTTTTGGCTGAATTGGAGGAGTTGGAACAGGAGGAGCTGGACAAGAACCTGCTGGAAATTGGTGGCACAGAGGATGTCCCTCTGCCCAATGTGCCTTCAAACCCATTACCCAAGAAACCTGTTGGTTCGTTTCATGCTGTTCAGTACATATCAACATAATACTAACATAGAATTTTTTTTTTTATATCTCACAAACTACTTTCAAAATTTTACATATGAGACAATACATGTGAAATTGGACTTGAAAAGTGGATTACACAAGTAGAAAGACGTCTTGAGAGTTTCCCCTGTGGAAACCCTTATAACTATTTGCCTTTGTGTTTCCCCAGCCCAAAGAAAGAGAGAAGAGGAGGATGAGGATGACATGGAAGAACTCAAAGCATGGGCCATGTAAATTTACCCAATCTGACAGACTCTCGTTGCTCGTCGTGGTTGGCCTGGGCAGGCAAACCTGAGAACCTTCAGAGGGTTAACACTACAAAACACATTTTACCATAGCTCTTGCAGAGTGGATAAAACAAGCCCAGAAAAAAACAAGAGTTACAACGAAAATGGATATGAAGCAAGTTAATCTGACAATAAAATCTGATGACATAATATATGAAGTGACCCTTAAATGTTTGGCCATGGTTATTTAGGTAATGCATTGGTGTTTCTAATTTTCCCTCTTTTGATAGAAGTGTTTTTTGACCTCTCTACTATTCAGAAACTGGTTGTTTTTTTTTGTCATGGAGATTTGCCAATACACAATTTTCATATACATGGTCAATACGCTCTCATCTCATCTGATATATTAAATATATTTGATATTGTTGTTTGCTTCGATCTTTGATCTCAATGTGTTCTGTTAAATTAATCTTATTCAAGCACTTCCAACAGCATAAGCTTTTTTACAGTTTGTTGACATTGACATATGGTTTGGTGACAAATAACAAATTGAAATGACTAACATTAGCTCCATTATATATATATATATATATATATATAAATCTGACTGCCCATCATATTTTGTTTGGTGCTGCATCCAAATAGTTGCAGAAAATGACCTATTTAATAACATCTTTCCTATTGTGCTCTTTTCAGGCCTGATTTATTGATGTGCTGAGGGTTTATCTGACAGTAGATGGTTGTAATTATACAAAAACTATACCACTTTTTTTTTTCCTCGTATGGAAGCATCTACTTTTTTGAGATGCAAAAATGCTGTATCTATTCAGGTTGAGGCATATGTGTACATTTGTATGTTTCAAAAAATTCAGATGGCTTTTATTTGAGAGATCATTAAACCTGGATTCCTTTTCTCTGGTGTTGTTAGTCTTTCTGTAGTATACACCTTAGTTCTTGTTGAAATTATATATAAAACAATAACTTCTGTCCTGCTCTTGCACTCAAAAGCATATAAAGACGTGTCTGCTGTGTTATGTGCCTTAATGAATGGCATGCTGATGAGTTGCAGAAAATGACCTATTTAATAACAGATCTTTCCTATTGTGCTCTTTTCAGGCCTGATTTATTGATGTGCTGAGGGTTTATCTGATAGTAGACGGTTGTAATTATACAAAAACTATACCACATTTTTTTTTCCTCGTATGGAAGCATATACTTTTTTGAGATGCAAAAATGCTGTATCTATTCAGGTTGAGGCATATGTGTACATTTGTATGTTTCAAAAAATTCAGATGGCTTTTATTTGAGAGATCATTAAACCTGGATTCCTTTTCTCTGGTGTTGTTAGTCTTTCTGTAGTATACACCTTAGTTCTTGTTGAAATTATATATAAAACAATAACTTCTGTCCTGCTCTTGCACTCAAAAGCATATAAAGACGTGTCTGCTGTGTTATGTGCCTTAATGAATGGCATGCTGATGCAACTTGAGTGGCATGTCTTTTAAATGACTGTGAAATGCCTCTTGGCTGACTGATGAAAATCATAAGAAGAGTGGGGCATGGTGTTTGTTACTGCATCTAGTTGCTCATTTCACTCTTTTGTTCTTGCCCCTGTATTCGTTGCCAAGTTCCTTTTGATGTTCTTTATTTTACATTCATGTTGGTAAGGGGTTTGGGTGGATTCATGAATTTCAATAAAGCACATGGCTGTTTGCTTCTGAAAAAAATCTTGCTTATTTGATTAACAATTCGCTTCGATTCGTGGTGTTCTACATATATGTCTGGAAGAAGCTACAAAACAAACAACAACAATCATAATTATTACTATACATGTAAAACTGAACATAAATCTTGTAATCGATTGAAATCATCAGCAGTACCAAGGAAAGTCGCGTAATGTTGCCGTCATAACGATGTAATAATTTGTCGTCGGAAGCACGCTTGCGCGCTAAGCTCGCCTCAGTCGCCTGTGCTGATGCAAGACAGTGGATAAGAACAGTAGTGTCAACCGTGTCTACGAGATTTAACACGACGAGAAACAGCAATATTTGATTCAGTCATCATGTCAGAAGACGAGGTATTGTGGTGGTCTATGTGTATCTTTTGTTATTGTTGACAGCTGAGTGGAAATATTCAGTTATGTTGTGACTTTTGGCATAGATTATGAGAGCAGTTAACGTCGTGCTGTATGGTTGCACGTTTTGATGTCATTGCGTATTGTTTCTAATTGTATAAAATACAAAAACTAAAGTAAATCATACTCAACATTGCTTGAGCAGTAAAAAGAGTTGAGCTCCGTATTGTATCCTTCAGGACATTGAGGCATGTTTGAGCAAATGAACCTGGTGCGTTATGTGTCCTCAGATTTTATTCGACCCCACCACAACAAAGAAGAAGAAGAAGAAGAAGAAGCCCTTCATGCTCGACGAGGATGGAGATGGAGAGGAGGCTCAGCAGACTGAACAGAACGAAGCTGAGCCTGAAGCAGCAGAGGAGCGAGAACTGGACCCTGAAGATGATGAAGTCAAGAAAAAGGGTGAGAAGATGCAAGTATGAGCATCAGTGAAGTGTTTTGCTCTTCTCTTTTACCTCTGGGCCTCGGATTTAGTCAAATGATTCTCAACAAATGCTTTTAAATCGCAAACTTGAAAATGTCATTGCACGTGTAGAGTTTGTGCATAGTGCGGTTTCAGGATTGTACTTTTGGCCGTTTATGACACAGTTTGATCTTCACAGAGCCTTCGGATGATTTAGATGATCTGAACTTCTTTAACCAGAAAAAGAAGAAAAAGAAACCGAAGAAGGTGTTTGAAAATGACATTGAGGAGGGCATGAAGGTAATTGTTTATGTGGAGATTGCCAGGGAATGATGCAATGCACATGAAATGCTTTTCACCACTTATCGGAAATGCCTGTGACCAGGCATATGTGACCATATCTGTGTGATTACATTAGGCCCACTTCATCTTTAACCACTGTGCTAACATTTGAATGATTTATCAATGCACATCATTATTTGAAAAAAATTAATGTGCCCTTGGAATCTTCAAAAACATATTTTCTTGTTCAAGAAGGCGTTTCACTTACAGGTGCATCTCAATAAATTAGAATGTCGTGGAAAAGTTCATTTATTTCAGTAATTCAACTCAAATTGTGAAACTCGTGTATTAAATAAATTCAATGCACACAGACTGAAGTAGTTTAAGTCACGACATTCTAATTTATTGAGATGCACCTGTATACGTCACAACAGCGAAAAAAGATGATCACAACTTTCGTTTCATACCAACTTTAATTTAGTGTGTTGCATTATTAATCATTATTAATATTATTATTTAAAGAAATTGGACCCACTTTATATAGTTTATCTACTAATAACTTTAACTACTATGTACTAACACTTAAATTAATCATGATAAATTGCACTTACTTTGTAAATACATGTTTTTACATTATACGTATTTAAAAAAATGCCTGTATGTAATTATATCTGTAATTGATTTCTGTAGTTGCCCCACACATAAACCTAACCATACCGCCAAACCTGTCTCTTAACTTTATTCATTTCCCACATCAGAAGTGTTTTGCAATGCAACATTAAGTACATTGTACCTGACAATTATCTTTTCTTTTTTTTTACATAAGTGCATAGTTAGACACCTAATATAAAGTGGGTCTATTACATTTCAGGTATTGTATTTTTTTAGCTGTCTGGTATAATGATTCCTAACGTGACGTCCATTGAGCTTATTTTCTTGTATTGGATAGTTCTTCTAAAGGCTGTTGGCTCTTTTCATTTTATTGGTGACCAGGAGCTGAAAATTGAGGGAGACCAGCAGGAAATGATGGAGGACGATGAATTTGATATGATGCTTCCAACTAAAAAAAAGAAGTCAAAAAAAGTGGAGTTTTTTGAGGAAAGTGATACTGTGGAAAAGGATGATGGTATGAAGACACGCTTCATTTAATTAGTCTAATTATGCAGCTCAGTTATATCTTATGTTTTTTCCAGAAAGAGCTACGGTAATACCAGATACTATATGAAAAAGATTTTATTGGCGATGATTAAATATTAGATTGTGTGAATTCTTCACCTATATTTCCCTGTAGTCATTGAGGATGATAAAAGCACAGATGGCGTTACATTCAGTTCACAGTCGGGCCCAGCATGGGTTGGTTCAGAGAGAGATTACACCTACGATGAGGTATGATGATTATTCATATGATGAGCAATCCTTCTTATTCCTCACACATCTGATATACTTCTACCCCACGCTAATGGCATAGTTTTCCTTTGATTTGGAGTGTCATTATTTCCATATCTGCATCTTTACAGTTGTTGAGCCGGGTGTTTAACATCATGAGGGAGAAGAACCCTGATATGGTGGCAGGGGAGAAGAGGAAGTTTGTGATGAAGCCACCTCAGGTGGTCCGAGTTGGGACCAAGAAAACATCTTTTGTCAACTTCACTGACATCTGTAAACTGTGAGTATAAACATTTAGTCCATGTCTGCAGTTTTTTTTTGTTTGTTTTTTTTTTTCAAATAAAATAATACAAAAGATGATACATGGGTCAATTACAAGGCTTTTGTTTTTGGTCCTACCAGTTTATTCAAAAATACATTAAAACATTGAAATGCTAAAAAAAAACTGCACTAAAAAATCATACATACAATGATGATGCAAGCATGTTTTTTAATTACGGAATTAAATTTAGAGTGACACAACTGTTCTAATATCACAAAGAAAATCCTTATTAAAAGGATAAAATTAACATTTGACAAACATATGTCTGCAAAATCAAGTGCAATAAAATGCAAAAACGAAATAAAAATAAAAGACCCTCATTATGCATAGATAAGTAACATAGATAAGTCTCTTGAAATATTTTAAAATAGCTTTTTACAACAAGACATGGTTAATACAGATTGTAATTTGTATTTATTATTATTGAAGAATATTTTTAAATTAATAAATATAAAAAATAAAATATATTGAATATACATAAATTACCATATAAAAATAATAATGTTTTTTGTTTGTGTATGTATGTGTATATATATATATATATATATATATATACTGTGCCCTCCATAAGTATTGGGACAGTAATGACAAAATCGCTCTGTTTGCTGTTGAGTCAATAAATCTGTAAATATTATTAAAAGATGGATATGAGACAAAACTACTGAATGTCACATTTAATTATTGGGTG
>NW_015542353.1:48197-54748 GCF_001515605.1 Sinocyclocheilus anshuiensis
TGTATTTTTTTATTATTTTTTTAACCTTATCAAAATAACCCAACTGCAGTTTGATTGAGATTAATTGGAATGCACAATGAAAAAACATGATTTTTGAAAATGAAAATGGTTAAAAACGGAGTTATCCGTTTTTGCAAATAAACTCATCATATATATACACCTTTTAGAAAATGATTAAGGTGTATACACTCACATGTGGGTGTGAAATAAATAAATTCCTTTTCTTTAACATGGACACTTCTACTTGTCATTGACCCATATGTGAATATAACCAAACCAGTGATTCTAGTTTATAGGTGTAATTTTATCTATTAAACTTGCATGTTTACATGTTCATCTTCAGGTTGCATCGACAGCCCAAACATCTTTTGGCATTCCTGCTTCTAGTGGATCCATAGATGGAAATAACCAGCTTGTAATTAAGGGACGCTTTCAACAGAAACAAATAGAAAACGTCTTGAGAAGATATATAAGTAAGTCAAGCATTTTGCACGTATGAAGGCCTATTTGATGATATTTGCACCCCCCATCAAATACCCCGACATACTTGCTGTAACTTGGCATCATTTAATTTTACCATGTACAAATAAATTAAATATTGCACTTCAAACACTTTAAAAGCAGTTAATACATACTGTAGCCATGAGCACTTAATCGTCATAACATTCGGTGCAAGTGATGCATCTCGCCCTCATTTCGACACATATGTCTTCCCATGTGATTTGTGCTTTCGAAATCCTGATTATCATAGTAATACTTGTGCAGCCCTAGTTTCATGTAAATGATGTAGTGACCTCCTTTCAATTTCAGTACATGTAGTATGATAGTGTTTAGTTCAGTCCACTCCACTCCTTTGGTTTACAGAAAACAAGGTGAAAACACAGCATTTACTGTTTAAGTTACTCATTTTCGACAATGAATTTTCTCTTTGTGTTTCACAGAGGAATATGTGACTTGTCACACCTGCCGCTCACCGGATACAATTCTGCAGAAGGACACGCGTCTCTACTTCCTGCAGTGTGAAACCTGTCACTCACGCTGCTCTGTAGCCAGCATCAAGACCGGCTTCCAGGCTGTCACCGGCAAAAGAGCCCAGCTTCGAGCCAAAGCCAATTAATACAAGCACCCTGTTCTGGCCTCTTCCTCAGACTGATGCTCTGCCCCTCTGGCTGACGACTGTCCTCGCTGCTCTCCTCTGAAGTGCAGTGACCCAAGGCTTGGAGTGAACTCTGGAGGGTTTTGAGTGTAATCTCTATTAATAAATCTGACTGAAGCTAGAAGGCTTGCGAACAGGCTGCCTCTGATTTGCTTGTCTTACTTTACCTCCTTCCTCCAGAAATATCATATTTTTTTCTGCATTTAGCATATCTGATAACCAGAGCATATTTCTGTCTATTTGGTACATTTTTACTTTCAGAGCAGTATTTGTTTTTCAGAGAAAATGCAGTGATATTATTGGATGGAAAATGAAAATGAATTTTGCAAAATGAACCACAACCTTTTATATCGGACTTTGTTTTATCAAAGGAAAACGGAATCTCCCGACGCTAAGTCATTGACAGTCAATGCACAAGAATGCAAGAATGTTCAGACTGGATCCAAGCGAGTGTTTCGTGATCCAGACATTCAGCAAAAGTGTGACTTTGAATCTCCGACGATCTCTAGAAAATGAGAAAACTGTTCTTATGTAATTACACAGACGATTACAGATTGCACTGATTTCTTCAGTAGAACATTGGGCAGCAGATGTTTGGGTGTGTTTGCAGTGCTTAGATGGAACTGAATGCTTTTTGTTGGCATATTTGAAATTAGATTTTTTTTTTTTTATAAAAATGGCTAAAGGTTTCAGTTTTGTGTCCTTGTTTCTTGCTTATTGGTGCATGCAAATGTTTGGGTCTGTAAGACTTTTATTAGCCACAAGGACACATTAAATAGATCAAAACTGACAGTAAAGGCATTTATAATGTTACAAAGATTTCAAATAAATGCTGTTCTTTTGAACTTTTTATTCATCAAAGAATCCTAAAAAATTTATCACAGTTTAAATAAAAAATATTAAGCAGCTCAACTGTTTTCAACATTGATAATAATAATAAATGTTTCTTGATCAGCATATTGATTTCTGAAGAATCATGTCACACTGAAGACTGGAGTAATGATGCTGAAAATTCAGCTTTGATCACAGGAATAAATTACATTAAAATAGAGAACAGTCAATGTAAAATGGTAAAAATATTTCTATAGATAGATAGATCTTACCAAACCAAAACTTTTGAACTGTAAAGTAGTTAACATCTTTCACTGTGTCGGGCTGATGTAGCTTCTTCGAACATTGCTTGTGTTTGCTTTTATTTATTGATTTTTAATTGTATTTGTTTAGATGCAGTACTTCTGTGACTTCCTTATGTCAAAGATATTTTGTTCTAATTTCAGTAGATTGGAGATGAAATCGCAGTTGGCGTATTACTGTGCTGCCTTTTTTACCAGAGTAAATCTGCCACACTTTACCTCACTCTCACAAATGTGCTTCACTGATTTTAGCTGGTCTCTCAGCCTGAACAGCTGACAACTTTTGGTCTATGCTGTATTTGTGCAGGAAATGTGTCACTTATACCTGCAGACAGTGGCATTTACAAATAAACATAAAACTAATGAAGTTCAAAACCCAGAGCTAAGAACACAGACGTTAATATAAATGCTTTCTCTGTGCATAACTTCTTAATTAAATTCCTTAAATTCTGTGCTTAACTTGTCGTTGCTTTAATGAGTCAGTACTCGTCGATCCCGGTATTTTAACATGAACTAAACGGGTTACTCATGATGTTAAATGTATGTTACATAATAAAAAAAAACGTTCAGACAGTGGGAACGGTTTGCAGGAAGCGGAAGTGTCACTGTAAGCGGAAGAGGTACTGCCCAGAAGAACCGAAGAGCGAGGCGGAGGACGGGGACCCGATTTGTGTCTTTTTAACGATTAAAGTCGGAGTAAACGCCGTTCACAACGTGAGTGTATTTCCCTTATTCGTTCTATCACTGTTCACGTGTCTCACATAACATGCTTTCATTGCGTGAACGATCTTGTGCTCCGTTCTCGCGGCCAGCGGAGGGATTTAGCAGGTTGCTAAGCGCTTCAGGCCTCAGTCCGTCAGACGCCCTGAATCGATACAATGAAATATCCGAGCCCACTGCCAGCATTTAGTGTTAGATAATAGTATAACGTTAGCAGTATTGTTTAGAAGGTTGAGAATCATTACATATTATCGTAGAATTTCTTCCTTTCAGTGAAAGGATGTGTGGTTAGCGTGCTAGCTCATATCAGCGGAGCCTGACAGAGTGCAATTGAAGCGATTGGCTGAACGTCTCGACCGAGAAAAGGACAAATAATTTATTATGAAAGCCGCGGCACAGTTCGATTATTTTAGCAATGGCCCGAATGTTCAATTTGATTTAGTAAAATACGCGTTCATCTACTATTTAGTCGCTGTTCTCACGCTGTTTTGCCTCTAAGCAGGCCTTGTTAAATGTGTCAAGTGAGTGTTAGACATGATGCCATAATGTTTTATGTTGGTAGTGCATTACATTTTTTGACACTTTCTTATCACTTTCTTCTCAATGAGATCATAAACCTATTAGGGCCGTGTTTTGTAATATATTGTGTTCTTCGATTTCGATTCACAAGCTCTTGATTCGATCCGTTTCGATTCATTTGGACATGTAGGTACAAGACAGGATGTACAAGAAAAAATATCTCTGAAGTGATACTGTAAAATATTTAGGGAACCCCGTCAATTATTACATGGATATTAAAGAGTGCAAACTGTTAAATAAAATTGCTGTTTATTTTTAGGCATAGTAATCCGCACTGAATTGTATGCAACGAATTAAGTTACACATCAGTAAATTTTCATATGAATTTCTTAAAGGGGTCATGATGCTGCTAAAAAGAACATTATTTTGTGTATTTGGTGTAATGAAATGTGTTTATGCGGTTTAAGGTTAAAAAAACATTATTTTGGCACCAAGAGCTTGTAACACTCCAAAGAGAAAGGAAATTTGAAATCACATCATATGACCCCTTTAATGATAATAGTTGTTTCTAGTCCAATTAATTGTTGAAAATATAAACATTTAAACGTGATTGTCATAACTTGTGTACATGACAGATGTATTCAAACATACATTAAATAAGAATTCACTAACAGTTTAAGTAAAAATATAATGAATATGTAGAACCGTGCACATATTTATCAAAATACTCTTCTCTAGAGTTAATTTTTCTTGCTAACTATTGAGTTTATGGACATAGAATGGCTTTTGCAACTTTGTGACATTGCTTACAAGCTGTTTTATTGACATACCTCTGGTTGAAACGCAGATTTAACGATTACATGAGACATGATGTGTTTCAGTAAGTTGTACTGTTTCTTTCAACACCTGATGTTTTTTAAAATTTATTTTGTGCTATTAACTATTAGTCAAGAGGAAGAAATGATCAGTTCATGTGCCACTTTAACTTGTGTGGCTACAGTGATCTGTCATGCCATATTAAAGTGTGTCAAAACTGCATTTATTATTTTAATTCCAAGATTAAAATTTGAAAGCTGAGACATTGTTTATATCAAAAGTAACAGCACAAAGCTTATTAAAATTATTGGATGGGAGTCACGCTACAAATAATGTTTAGTCAAGTTTTGTGCATCAGCTGAAAACAGCATAAACTAAAATATCAAACTTAGATTCAATATCAGATGAAAATGAAGATTGTTAATCGACTGCTCATCATCAATTATTGAGCATTAATACTTTTCAAAACCTTCTAAATCCATTTAATTTAGTGGTTTTCTGTGAATTATTGTGCTCATACCTACTCGTATATGATTCTCAGTCTAAAAATGGACAAGAGTGACCTGGTGCAGAAAGCCAAGCTCGCCGAGCAGGCCGAGCGCTATGATGACATGGCAGCCGCTATGAAGGCTGTTACCGAGGGCGGCGTGGAGCTCTCCAATGAAGAGCGCAACCTGCTCTCTGTGGCGTACAAGAACGTGGTGGGCGCCCGTCGCTCCTCCTGGCGTGTGATCTCCAGCATCGAGCAGAAGACCGAGGGGAACGAGAAGAAGCAACAGATGGCACGCGAGTATCGTGAAAAGATCGAGACGGAACTGCAGAACATCTGCAATGATGTGCTGGTATCTACACTTCTTTCTCTTCATCTTCTGAACCTTTTATAATGATGACATCAAATGGAGTTCATTCTTAAATACAAAATATTTAGTTTTCAGTTTACAAAGAACACTTTAATTTCAGTAAGACTCAAATGTTGTTCCGTTTTTCACTATGTTTGACCACAAATATGAGCCATCCTGATGATCCCAACCTGTCTTGACAGGGTCTTTTGGAGAAGTTCCTCATTCCCAATGCTTCTCAGGCAGAGAGCAAGGTGTTTTACCTGAAAATGAAAGGCGATTACTTTAGATACTTATCTGAGGTCGCGTCTGGAGAATCTAAGACCAGTAAGTGCATTGTATGCGTCTATCTAGCTATCTATCTAGCTATCATTCTTTCTGTTGTTCTGTCTGTCTATCTATCTATCTATCTTTCTATTGTTCTATCTATCGTTCTGTCTGAAGTTTTAGTGTTTCCCATACATTGATTTATTTGTGGCGGCACGCCACAATATCAACATTGACTGCCACAAATAGATTTGCACAGATTTGTCCAAAACTCATGCAAGAATCGTGAAATGGCTGGATTAAACTTCAAAAGGCTATGATTCATTGAATAAATATGAGCGCTGCACATTACAAAGTCAAAACAGCATGTTAATGTGAATGTATCGCTGAAGGGAACCGACTGTCCTCAGAAAAGTATTGATGGCATTTTCTTATAATGCCTGATAAAGTAGCGTTTATAGGCGCAGCGTTGCTTTGCCATTACTGAGGAAAACCGCTATATTTCTGCAGTTTCCAAAGTGCCACCTACTGGCAGAGAATGAATTAGCATTTTCAATCAGCCTGTCTGCTGTTTTTAAGACCAGTGTGAAAATCGACCCATATTTTTAAGCAGCAAACATAAAAATGTGAAGAACATTTCATAAAACTTTGTTTTTATAAAATCCTGTATCTGAACTGTAAATCATGCTTTATACAGTCATATTACGGTTTAAAATGTTACGGTATTCATTTTGCAGATTTTTAAAAGGTGGTTAAAAGCCTTAAATTTGATTTAAAAAACCCTGCAGATACCCTGACATAGGCTAAATGATATTAACTATAATGTTAACTTCTTTAACTCTGTTGCTCAGTGTCTGCTCCTTCAATCCAGATGAATATTAAAAAATATTTTCCAAAAATTATTTTTCAGAAAGCCCTGTAAAATAGCATGTTCAAACAAAGAATGTTAAATGTGCTAAAAAAAATGTAGAGATGTTGTGTGAGGGAGATGTTTAATTATGTATATAAAGTTCTTCGAATAAATATTTGCATTGGAGCATGTTTTTTTTAGTATTACAATATAAACCCCCCCCCCCCCTCCATTGGGGGAAGGGCGCCCAT
>NW_015542353.1:54823-59456 GCF_001515605.1 Sinocyclocheilus anshuiensis
CCCATTGGGTGAAGGGCCGCCATAAATAGAGTGTAGGTCTGTGGGAAGCACTGTGTTCTATTTCTATTTGTCTGTCGTTCAATCCGTTATGTCATGTCTGTCAATTTATCTATCATTCTATCTATTATTATATTGTTCTATCTCTCTGTCTGTCTGTCTGTCTGTCATTTATCTATCTATCTGTATTTCCATCTATGAGTGATACACCTAAATTTAGGAAATATTTGGCCAAAACAGAAAATTCTGGCGTAATTCTTTTAGAGAGCCAAAATCGTAGATCGAAAGTTAATTAGCACTTCTCCAAAGGTGCGTTTTGACTGTTTTAGCTTCTATTTTGTGAACATGGCGTGGATACTCTTCAACAGGTAAACACGTCAGCAGTGTGGAGTGGACACACATATCAGCGTGACCAAAAATGATTCTAGAGTAGCAGTATGTAAAATTTGTTAGGCTGAAACATTGAAAAGTGGCTTGTTGCCAAAGAAATTTACACCCTGATCAGTATAATGAGTTCAGTTACCCAAATTGAATTCTGAATATGTCCTTTTCAGTTTTGGTTTTTGATTAAATAATAACTTTCCTTTTGATTTCGGTAAAAAGTTCATTTCAGTGCATCACTACTATCTATCTGTCTGACTATTTTTGACATAAATACAAAGCTCTGGCATGAAACTCTAGATGGTGCCGTCCGATAGGTCAAACTCAATCTGACCTAATGACATCATTATCACATGGCACAGCTGATTGGTTCTCTCCTGTATCGGTCAATGAGCTCGCTGCTCAGAATTCAAATTTATGACTAGGGCTTGCAGTAGCAGTTGCAGCTTGCTTCAGAAACCCTCCACCTTCCCCAGCTCCACCTGTATAGATCTGCTACGAGGTGATTCATGCATGCTATATGGGGGTTATTTAATGTATGTTATATTTGCAGCAGCAATATTTCTTACATGCTCACAGCAGCATGTTGTGGATGTATTGGCAGTAGCAAGTCTCGGTACTTGCTCTGACGCAGCAACAGCAGATCTATTCCGCCAAGACCAAATACATTAACATTGTCATGTACATTACCATGCCAATCCATCCGAGAGTTGTCATGACAGAATTATATTTTTTGAATGTAATCAACACAAGATAAAATTTTTGTTTTTTTCAGCCACGGTTGAGAACTCTCAGAAGGCTTACCAAGATGCTTTTGAGATAAGTAAGAAGGAAATGCAGCCTACACACCCTATACGGTTGGGTCTTGCCCTCAACTTTTCCGTTTTTTACTACGAGATCCTCAACTCTCCTGAGAATGCCTGTCAACTCGCTAAGACGGTTGGTATCTCTTTAAACGCTAGCAACATAAGGGGCCATTCACACAGGACGAGTTCTTGCATTTAACCAAATTTAGACAGAGACTTGTTTATAGAAATTCAACTGATTTTAACTTGCCAAGTATTGAGAGATGGTACAGTCGCCAAAGATGCCCATCTAGTGCATGTGTACATATAAAACCATAAAAAACGAGAATGTGTCCTATGTGGACAGCCTCTTACACTTCATCATATAAATGTGTATTTTATTTCTTTGCAAATCTTGACTACAGTAAACATTGTTACAATACAAGCACCAGTGTATTTGATGCTCATTCAACCAAATGAGAAACCAGAGCCTCTCTTACAGGCTTTTGATGAAGCCATTGCTGAGCTTGACACTTTAAATGAGGACTCCTACAAAGACAGCACCTTGATCATGATGCTTCTACGGGACAACCTCACTGTAAGTCCTCCATCATACATTCTGCAGCAGCTTCTAAGGGACAACCTCACTGTAAGTCCTCCATCATACATTCTGCACCAGTGTTATTTCTGTTTCAGTGCTTTATTGGCTCATACATTATATTAATTCTCATACCTGCAGCTTTGGACGTCAGAAAACCAGGGCGACGAAGCAGGCGACAACGAGAACTAGGGGAGCCGCACTGATCTCCAAACACCCACACATCCACCTTAAATACACAAATGGCTTCCACCAACCCTCCCACCTCATTCCACCCTACAGCACCCACCCCTCTCAAAATCCAGTTCCCAGCCCCGCTCCCCCGTACCTTCTGAACGATGATCAGCACCCGCAGGAAGACGCTCAGCGAAGCCCCCGTGGCTGGGATGGGGGTGGGGGTGGCTCACAGGGTGACATGCTGACATTAGAGCAGGTCCAGTCATTTTGTTTGTGAATTTAACGTGTACTGATTATCAAACCCTGTCCTTTATGCATGTCTGGGTGACTGTAAGAGTGTGTGTGCTGCTAACGGAGAGTAACTGTGTGTGTGTGTTTGAAAGTGAGAGTGAGTGTATTGGGGATCGGGGTTGTGAACTCTAATTTTCCTTCTTGATAAATCCCTTTGTTCCACTTTAGCTGGTTGTGCATTTTTCATCCTCTTTTTTTGTTTTTGTTACGATCATATTTTTTTTTTAGTATAATTCATCGGTATTTACAGGTTTTATTGTATGGTTATTAAACTGGCAGTTTATTTTCACCAAATACAGAGTAAGTCTGACATCTCTGCTTTCTTGTTCAATTCTGTGCTGCTTAAGCTGTGTTTTCATTCATGTCATATTCTTAAACAAGCAGTGACATTTTTAAACATTAATTTTAAAGACAACACTAAAGTATTTTGAACTAATTTAAATGGTATTAACTTGAATGAGTAAAGCTAGCTTTTAAAGGGGTCATATGATGCGATTTCAAGTTTTCCTTTCTCTTTGGAGTGTTACAAGCTGATTGTGCTCTGCTTTGACATACTATGTTAATAATACATCGAAGTACATAAATACATATAGGGTTATATAGCCCTACAATGCAAACAAATGAGGTTAGACTTTTTTTTTTTTTTTTAAGTCAGAACAGCTTGTTTGAGAAGTACCATAATTTTGCCACTAGTTGGGCAGAATACTAATGTTCAAAAGACTGGGGTCCAGTAAGATTAACTGATTGTTTGGTTGATTTTTAGGAAATTATTACTTTTATTAAACGATGCATTTCATTGATCAAATGTAACTAACGAGATTTATAATGTTGCAAAAGATTTCTATTTCCAATAAATGCTGTTCTTTTGAACTTTCTGTTCATCAAAGAAAAAAGTAATTAAAAAATTGCACAACTGTTTTCAACACTGATAATAAGAAAATGTTTCTTGAGCTGCAAATCAGTATTCTGAATGATTTCTGAAGGATTATGCGACACTGAATACAGGAGTTATGATGCTGAAAATTCAGCTTTGCATCAGGAAAAAAAAGACATTTTAAAATATGTTCATAAAAAAAAAATAAAAAAAAAACGTTATTTTAAATTGACTAACCCCAAACTGCTGTGAATTACAGCTGGCAAATATAAAAAGGTTCGTGAGGTTGCACCATAAGGTTTTCTTAGCATATAATTTTTCTCAGTGAATGAAAGATAAGTTGGTTTGTGCAATTATTTGCACTTGATATGTTAAAGGATAAGGATAACCAGCATTGCATTGTTACAATGTCGGTAATAAATTAACAATGTATACCCTGATGTATTCTTTATCCTAAAACTTGGTAAATGATGTTAAGGTGTTTACAATCAACATGCTTTAAGAACAATAGGCACAAATCATAATAGGCAAAAGCGTTTATTGTAAGGAAAATCCCACAACATAGTGTACAAGCAAGGTCTATAGAAAAATTAAATCAAAGCCACTTCATTCGCACAAAAAAGAGTGAAATCGGATCAGCAGTGTTCTACCATTACCCTTTTGCCATATCTTTACAAGAAGAAAAACGGCAAATACCATTTAATAGATGCGTTAACCATTAAGAAATAGATTTGTTTCAGCGCATTTAAAGTGGAGGGGATGCTGATTGAATTGAAGAGGCCAAATCCACAAGATCAGCTGTTGTTCTCTGCCAAAAAACATTAACAGTAATGTAAGCTTATCAGTCTAGCCTGATGAGTGAGTTAATGAGTAAAACCAAACCAGAACTAATCAACACATTAGAAAATTATGCAGTATAATTTCTCAATACAGTAACACTTACACTTAGACACGCAGGAGTATGAGATGTACAGGTACTTGAATGTGCCGAAACATGGATCCGAGAAGACACTGTTGGAGGCTAATATGGAGCAGCTGCTTTTCCATTCACATCTAAACAATAATAAAAGATCAATTAAAGGGGTCATATGATGCTGCTAAAAAGAACATTATTTGGTGTATTTGGTGTAAGAGAGGGAACTGCCTAATGTTAGCAAGTGAAATGTCACTCCAGGAAGTGAATAATGACTGTGCAAGCTTTGGGGGTGCTGACGGAAGCCATCTGTTGCATCTTTGCTTCGATCATCTTACTGAATATGATCCAGATGTAGTATTTGCTAAAAATGCGATTTTCTCAGCTTTTTACTCAAAATGCTGCTTTTTTTTTATGAAACCTGCCTACATTTAGTGATGGGAGAAACAAAGCTTTTCGAAGCATTGAATCAACTGAACCAATTGCTTCGAAAAATGATTCAATGTTTGGAAGCACTTGAAACAGCACATGCTGGTGATACCTGCTGGTGAAAACGTTGTAAAAGCATCAAGAACTCAGACCAAACTTACAAAACAAATGGAAATGTTTATTTTTTT